>NW_026917469.1:0-25000 GCF_035046485.1 Aedes albopictus
GAGATTTCAATAATAAAAACACCATAAATTAAATGGTAGTTGACTTGAATTTGTTCCAGAAAATTTGGATTTTTTTATGGTAAAGATACATAACAACCCCCATTTTCTATTGTAAAAGTGACATTTACAATACATGCTCTGCACGGTTGTTTGAGAAAACCCATCGATGGGTAAAAAAACACTCATTTTTGAGAAGCATGCAGATCTGTCAAAACATGGGTGAACTCAAGAAAATAAAAAGAGTAAAAAATACCCATTTAAAGGATCAGACCATCTACCCATTAATGGGTGAAAAAGTAGTTAGAACGTTGGGAAAGTCGAGAGGTTCTTCTGTTCAAAAGTGAACAATTATTTTACTGCTCCCGCTTGCTGAAGGTTTCCTGCATTAGTTCAAAGAAACTATAACACCGTATTCTATACAAAAGGTAAGTAACGCACATTATTCAATACTATAGTTGTCAATATTTCATGTGCAAATTTTTAACAATTTTAAGGTTACAATTTGGAATACACCACCAGGATGTTCAAGCTTCCGGATTCCAGTAGGATGATGATTTTCAGCAGTAATTATAATGTGAATGTAACTAATACATTGTACAGGTGCAAGAAAATGTATTATTTTTTAAATACAGCGTGAAGACTGACTATTCTCAGTTCATTTTATTTGAATTCCATTGAAATTTCCTGCTCAAAACTTCTTCCTCAAAATGGGTATTTTTTCACCCATTTTACGGTACCGCCGCTTTTTCAAAATGGGTTAAAAATTACCCATCATTTGACATAAACTGTGTTTACCCGTTAATGGGTAAACAGCCTTTACCCATTAAATGGGGAGAGGCACTTCTAGCGAAAATGGGTGTTTTTTCACCCATTAATGGGTTTTCACAAACGACCGTGTGGTGGAAAACCATAGCGCAGACAGACGTTCAAGTTTGACTAAGCAGCTTGTGTAAAAAACATGGCCGCCACAAATTGCCAAGTGGCAATCAGCGAATAGATGGCGTTAGCGGCGTTCATATTCAATCGCTGCCTCACATGTGCGTTGCGACCAACAACTGTCACCACGGTCGTCTTCCAGCCGGATGGCGGGAAAAGACCGCACGTGTTGCACGCTAATAATGTTTCCACGTAATTTGTGCAGAGTAAATAACTTTTATTTAATGTCTAAAATCTTTTGCACAAATTAGCGCAGGACTCTCGTAAAATATTTTACACATTATTACTTTAATGTTACATAGATTTGCTTGAATAAAACTGCATTTGGATGAACTTCACTCGCATTGGGAAATCTTTGTGAATGTGACGCAAATGTAGGAATGATTTTGACAGTGTTTGTTTTGATTTTATTTTTCGGTGGGTGGTGAATTGGGTGGTAAGTAAGTGGCTGGAAGCACGTGGTTTCTCAAATTGTCAACTGCTCGCGACTGCACTGTGGCAATCGGTTGCCTAGGTGTCGCTAGTGAAAATTTACATAGAAAATTTGAATAAATTTGTTCGAGAACGTCTGTCTGCGACCATAGGGTCTGTTGTTACTCTATCGTTTTAAACAATGGACTACCCGCTTTGCGCGCAGCCACAGTTGATCAGCAGGAGTAAATCAATATAATTTTGTATGGCGAAATGCATCTAAACTTGAATTACTTGAAATACAAAGCTTTTCCCGAAAAAATATTTGGTAGGCTTAATAGTGGTCACCATTGTGCACAACCACTACCAAATATTTTTTCGAATAATGTGTTCCACTTTGAAGAATTTGCCTTTAGATGGTATTCGCCATACAATATTTTTGCGATTTACTTTTAGCGATTTTTCGCGCATAGAAGCTAGCGCCACATTGGTCAATGCGGAGAGTAGGAAAACAGCCGATGTAGTTAATTCATTGAAATCATGGTAACTACCATTCATTTCAGCGTGTTGTAACAATACATTTTGTTGTATCTCTATGATCTTTTTTATCAGGGCAACTCTACTACGGTCAAGCCAAAAATAACCTTCAAGAGTACTGCCTCAACGATTCCTTGAGAATATTCCCTTCTGCAAAACGACACCTCATACCGCGATCAAGAAAGCGATTCCTTGCCTCATTCTCCCACGCATTTTTGACGGAACAAGAAATTTCTTTTCAAGTTGATTAAAAACTTCACTTGTAACGAAACACCTCCCACCAACGCACGTAGCTTACACTAGTTTACAAAATAAAACGAAAGTCGTAAACTTCTGCCAACGACCAAAATTTTTGAAGTACAATTTAGTGCTGATTTCGAATCCGCGCTTCAAAAAAATTAAAGTAGAGCAGTTTTTGAGTTTTAGCTTAATATCGAGTTCTACAATTTTATAAAATATGGAATTTACTAAAATTCAAATATCTTGCGTTTTGTTTAACCAATTTCAAATTTTTTTTTATAAATTAAAAGCTGAATACAATACCATTCGATTATCTGAATGCAGGTTTTGCGTCAGATTGATGAAATTCAAGATATTGGCGAGTTTTTGGGACGATCTCCTTAAATTTTAGCAAAATTTCCAAAAATATATGAAGAAATGTATTTTTTTTTTTCAATAAAAGAAAAAAACAATCTAAAAATTCTTTCTCACCATTCTGACATTTGGCGGTGCGATAACTGCAAATTTGTTGCACTTACCGGAGTTGCAGTTAAAAAGCGTTGCAGTTAAACCGTTTGCACCAACCGAACGTCTACTGTATCACCATTACATGAAACGTAAATTAGGCTACCATAGGCTTTGTACAACATTATCGTTCTGCTTTCGTAAACCATCTCAAATTTACACGAAGCAAACTTCGATCATGAATCAACTCGCATCAGTGCACACGTTGCTTCAGTGCAGAACGTTGCTCGAAGCTTAATTTACGATTGCCTGAAGTATCTCTTTGTCTTACACGAATCCAGTAACGTTTTGCGTTTTTTTTATTAAAAAAAGTAGATAAAAATAAAATTGATTTTTCATTAATGTTTGTATATTAGGTATCAATTTTGAAATATTTCGTTTATGTTCGTAAAATCGGTTCGTGCCTGTTACTTATGCTCTTGTGGAATTTATTTGTCATAGTGTTTGTTAAAGCTTCCTCGATAGTAGCGCTTTTAAAGCATGATACGCATGGCGCGTACATACCTTTTGGCGGATTACAGGCGCGATGCAAATTTGTCGCCATGCATGATATTCGCCATGCTAAAATAGTTGGCGCGATTCTTAATAATAGAGAGATATTTGAATAGTCGGACTTTTCGAAAAGAGGCACGGTTTCGAGGCGCAAGACAATTTTCTACTCGTGCATTTCGCTACACAATCGGCTGGAAAGCAGAAGTGCGCGAGTATAGTTCCAAGTGATAGCTCCATATTACGTTTGATTTAGTGAGAAGTTGAAAGTTATTTGAAGTTAAGTTTGAGTTCTCGTGAAAGTTATTTCTAAAGTTGAAGGTAATTTAGTAGTGAGTGAGTTTAAGTGTTTCTAAGTAATGTAAAACGTTTTTTGTGGTTTTCTTTCTTGTATAGTGGACCGAGGTCCATAGAATCCGCGAATTCTGCTGATAATTTTATTCAGTTGCAGAAACTACGAAAAAAGGTAATTAATTTGATAATTTCTAAAAAGTGCTTATTGAAACTAATTCGCTTATTAAAACTAATTCCTGTTGGACGTGTAGCGCCCAGCAGCGCTTTTTTCGTACGGCTGGATTTTCGTGCTATTTCGGCGATCGTCATCGCCGAATCGGGGTGTTATTGGCGGAGTGAACCGCCCTTTCGTTCGTTGAACGCGACCCGTGTGCTCAGCTAAGGCCCGCCTTCAAAGGTAGCCAAACGGAGTGGAGTGAAGTCGCTAAGCTATTTTCCGTAGCGAGTAATCCCCCTCGGTAGCCAAAAACCGAAGGTAGGTCCAATTTCGTCTAACCCCGTGGACCAGGGAACGAGAGTTTTGGTTCGCGTGCAGCGTGTCGTCAATTGCACGCCGCGAACCCGGTCACAATCCAGGTACATAGGAGTAGTGGCATTCCCCGCTCGGTCATAGTTGGAACCTAAGTACGCGAAGCCGGGTCGCTGGGCTCTGTAGCTCTCCTATCGACTGGTGAGGGACCGTCCCGAGAATCGTACGGCATCCGCCGCATACTCTCGTCGAGATAAACCGGAAGCTTCCGTCCAGCCGCCACTCCCTCCGCAACGATAATACGGCCATAACGCACACGGGTCTCCTCGTCGTCGCTGCGCGCCAAAACGCAGCACCAACACGCCAGGTACCGCCATCTTCGAGAACCGAAGGACGCCATCATCGAGTCGTCGAGCTTCGTCGTCGCCCCGCCATCGATCGTCGTCAAAAAACCTGCGCAGGTACGTCAAGAGCTTCTTTTTTACATGGCCATGTTTGCTCTTTCCATTCCGTATTGAAATTGCCGTCTAACACGAATGAGTCGCCTAGAAATAAACGGTTAAATTTTTGAAATTTAGTTCAGTTACATTACGTTTTACGTTGCTTATTTTTAATAAACATACTCACTACCTTTAGTTACGTTTCGTTCCGTTAATCTGCTCGATTGAGTAAGCACCCCTTCGGCTCTCCCTAAGGTTCTGTTAGCCTGCGAAAGAGTAGAACTTAATCTTGCGTTTTTCGAAGCAATTCTGCCGTTTTTCGATGAATCGTTCGAAAACCATCCCTGAGAGGAATAGTCTCTAGCATAGTCGGGCATACTTCAACACGACCGGTGGTCTCTCTCTGAGAGTGGCGCTTAAGCCACCGCGCTTTATCGACCCTCAAGAATAGTTTAGCGAACGGTTACATTGGCGCCCAACGTGGGGCAACTATACAATCGCCCAACGAAGCAAACTTCGATCATGAATCAACTCGCATCAGTGCACACGTTGCATCAGTGCAGAACGTTGCTCGAAGCTTAATTTACGATTGCCTGAAGTATCTCTTTGTCTTACACGAATCCACCTCCTTCATTTCATGACGTATCCTTTAACATTACACGAAGCACGAATATCATTGAACAAAGCATAGTCACATTGCACGAAGCAAGCCTTAACAAAGCACGAAGCTTGACTCGTTATTGCACATACCATCTCATCCTTTACACAAAGCAGCCAAAACACCTGTTCACGAAGAAAACAACATATTGCACGAAGCACGGCTCACTACAGTGCCAAGCATATTTACCTAGCACGAAGCTTGACTCATAATTGCACGAAGCATCTCTCAACCTTGCACGAAGCAGCCTCTCTTAAACTACGAAACATCTTTTAACACTACACGATGTATAACTCCGGGCATCACATATTCTTAACCGAAGCATTACACGAGCTTACACAAAGATACATATACATATCAAGCATCGCACGTGTTCAACTATACTGCACAACAATCCACAAGCAGCATCATTCATCAAAACCAACAAGCACAGACAAACAGACGTAACATTTCGAACATTTTTCGATTCAAATTATAGTCACGGAAACATATTCGCCCAATGCTAAAAGGACTTTGTTTGGCCGACCACCAACTAGGTGGCGGTAGTGAGCAAACGTCTAACTCGAACAAAAACGATGCGAGCGCCACGGTTGGGCAGTTGGCCAACTATCAAATTTTGAAAAAGACCGTTAAATCGGTGTACGATGGGAATCATCAGAGTGTTACGTCTGTTTGTCTGTGCAACAAGTGTACATTACACTCTTTACATCAAAACAGTATTTTTCAGTTTACCCAATAAACAACAAATTAAAAATTACAGAAATCAAACAAAAAACTCCGAATCCCGCTCGGTACTGCTGCATTCGTTACTTCTCAAACATTCATCACATAACAGCGGCACTAAATAAACAGTACCAACATCACATCACCCTATCAACAGGCACTAGACCACTGTTAGGTGACAACTGCTCATTACCACACTGAAACCTTTCTTCTATCCATCCGCCAAAACATGGTTCTGTCCTGGAGCGACACACCATAGACTAACAACAGTACACACCCTCCCACTGTTAAATCTCGCAATCGCCGCTTGGACCGCGAACGCATAACCGCAACAGTAATGAAACCAAAAAACAAACAAACAACGTCATCACAAAAGCCAACACGCGCATTGCACGCTAAGGTCAGTTTACCTATTTTTCTAAAATATGGGTTAATTTTACTCAAATTTGCGTAAACTTTACGCAAATATGGGTAAATAAAACTCATATTTTGCAAAAGTGCACATTCGCATTTATGGGTAATATTTACCCATATTTGGGTTACAATTAGGTACACATTACCCATATTTGAGTGTCATTTACGCATATTTGCGGTTGTGCACTTTTTGGAAAAAAGGTAAACTGACCTTAGCGTGTGCGTTCCTTTCTTCATTCAGAATAGCCGCTTCCACTTCCAAACACAATCTTCTGAAAACACTGCAGCTTCGCTCCTGTTCAAAACAAACGCCGATTCACCGATCTACTTCTGCAACAACGAGACAATGGCCCCTTTTCACACCGCTGCCCGCACACAACAGATCATTTGATTTTTCATTGCAGTCTTTCTTTCACCTTTAATCGTCCATCCGATGTCCGAATCAAAATGTTCATTTTGTTTACATCCCTTTTTCATGCGAAAACAATTAATTTTCTCCTCGTCGCCATTGTAACGACCCGATCAATATCCGCGCTATCCGCGTGACCAACCGAATGTCCGAACTAATCAGCCGAATACATGTTTACCGCGTCTTGAGAATGCGTCCGTACTGTTGTGTGTCCGAAGCCAGACTGTCGCTTCTCGTTCACCGTCCGACGGATGACATACACTCAAACGTGTATGTGTGAGCGCTATGTTACCAAACGAGGAAGCATCCGCAGGTGTCAAATCTGCATCTTTGGTATGACCGTTACAAATAGATAGATAGAAAGATAGAATAAAATAGATAGAAGAATAGAAAACATAAGGATGAAAAACAGAATGCTGAGCAATCAATGAAAGAAAAAAAAAACAGTGAGAGCAGAAAGTTATGAGAACCAAGAGAGTAACATGGCTGTGCGTCTCCAGTCCCGCACTCTGCAAAGGGTCCGCTGATCGTCCTTCACTCGGTCGATCCATATCGCTCGCTGCACACCACTTCGTCTTGTACCGGTCGGATTGCCCTCGTGAACCATTTTTACCGGATTGTTATCCGACATCCTGATCCTAGTGACCTGTCCCGCCCACCGTAGCCGCCCGATTTTCACGGTGTGAACGATAATGGATTACCCGCAGGGAGTGCGTTGAATGTTGGTCAGCAGGAGTAAAATAATTTTATTTTGTATGGCGAAATGCATCTAAACTCGAATTACTCGAAATGAAAAGCTTTTACTGGAAAAATATTTGGTAGGCACCGAACCGGTCATCATTGTGCACAACTGCTATCAAATATTTTTTCAAATATTGTGTTCCACTTCGAGAAATACGCCTTTAGATGCTATTCGCCATACAAAATTTTTGCGATTTACTTTTAGCGATTTTTCGCGCATAGAAGCTGGCTGGAGAGTAGGAAAACAGCCAAAGCGCAGACAGACGTTCTAGCTCGAACAAATTTATTCAAATTTTCTATGTAAATTTTCACTAGCGACACCTAGGCAACCGATTGCCACAGTGCAGTCGCGAGCAGTTGACAATTTGAGAAACCACGTGCTTCCAGCCACTTACTTACCACCCAATTCACCACCCACCGAAAAATAAAATCAAAACAAACACTGTCAAAATCATTCCTACATTTGCGTCACATTCACAAAGATTTCCCAATGCGAGTGAAGTTCATCCAAATGCAGTTTTATTCAAGCAAATCTATGTAACATTAAAGTAATAATGTGTAAAATATTTTACAAGAGTCCTGCGCTAATTTGTGCAAAAGATTTTAGACATTAAATAAAAGTTATTTACTCTGCACAAATTACGTGGAAACATTATTAGCGTGCAACACGTGCGGTCTTTTCCCGCCATCCGGCTGGAAGACGACCGTGGTGACAGTTGTTGGTCGCAACGCACATGTGAGGCAGCGATTGAATATGAACGCCGCTAACGCCATCTATTCGCTGATAGCCACTTGGCAATGGACTACCCGCTTTGCGCGCAGCCACAGTTGATCAGCAGGAGTAAATCAATTTAATTTTGTATGGCAAAATGCACCTAAACTTGAATTACTTGAAATACAAAGCTTTTCCCGAAAAAATATTTGGTAGGCTTAATAGTGGTCACCATTATGCACAACCACTACCAAATATTTTTTCGAATAATGTGTTCCACTTTGAAGAATTTGCCTTTAGATGGTATTCACCATACAATATTTTTGCGATTTACTTTTAGAGATTTTTCGCGCATAGAAGCTAGCGCCACATTGGTCGATGCGGAGAGTAGGAAAACAGCCGATGTAGTTAATTCATTTGTGGCGGCCATGTTTTTTACACAAGCTGCTGAGTCAAACTTGAACGTCTGTCTGCGGCCAAAGCATTTAATTCATTGTACTGAAACATTGTCAATATTGCCATGCGTGCGGTACCGTTGACTGAAAACATTCTTGATGCTACTATCACAGAGAACAGACGTCTATCTTCGCTTTCTGCCTTGTGTAAAACTTTGTAACGGTCATATCAGAGTATGTGGTTATGCTCCCGTTGCGCTGCGCTGGCGTCCCATCACTTACATTGTTGTGTTGTCAAATTTGTTTCCAGTGCTCGCCGTTTTTGGCCGTTTGGCGCTTGTGTCGCTTTGTGGGCTAGTGTATTTTAACGATTAACCCTGCCATCGTGGGGTCAAATCGACTTTATATGTGGGGCAGTCTCCGTTGGTGGCGTTGAGGTACACTTAAATCTTTTACACACGATTTCGACGTATTTTTGTTCGAGCTTAAATGTCTGTTCTCTGTGCTACCGCAGACAGACGTTCAAGTTTGACTCAGCAGCTTGTGTAAAAAACATGGCCGCCACAAATTGCCAAGTGGCTATCAGCGAATAGATGGCGTTAGCGGCGTTCATATTCAATCGCTGCCTCACATGTGCGTTGCGACCAACAACTGTCACCACGGTCGTCTTCCAGCCGGATGGCGGGAAAAGACCGCACGTGTTGCACGCTAATAATGTTTCCACGTAATTTGTGCAGAGTAAATAACTTTTATTTAATGTCTAAAATCTTTTGCACAAATTAGCGCAGGACTCTTGTAAAATATTTTACACATTATTACTTTAATGTTACATAGATTTGCTTGAATAAAACTGCATTTGGATGAACTTCACTCGCATTGGGAAATCTTTGTGAATGTGACGCAAATGTAGGAATGATTTTGACAGTGTTTGTTTTGATTTTATTTTTCGGTGGGTGGTGAATGGACTACCCGCTTTGCGCGCGGCCACAGTTGATCAGCAGGAGTAAATCAATATAATTTTGTATGGCGAAATGCATCTAAACTTAAATTATTTGAAAGACAAAGCTTTTCCCGAAAAAATATTTGGTAGGCTTAATAGTGGTCACCATTGTGCACAACCACTACCAAATATTTTTTCGAATAATGTGTTACACTTTGAAGAATTTGCCTTTAGATGCTATTCGCCATACAATATTTTTGCGAATTACTTTTAGCGATTTTTCGCGCATAGAAGCTAGCGCCACTTTGGTCGATGCGGAGAGTAGGAAAACAGCCGATGTAGTTAATTCATTGGGTGGTAAGTAAGTGGCTGGAAGCACGTGGTGTCTCAAATTGTCAACTGCTCGCGACTGCACTGTGGCAATCGGTTGCCTAGGTGTCGCTAGTGAAAATTTACATAGAAAATTTGAATAAATTTGTTCGAGCTAGAACGTCTGTCTGCGGTGCTACTATTTTGACGTTGTATTTTTTGACCATGTTTATCCAAGACGCGCAGCATTTAAGTCGACATGGTCGAAATGGGAAGCAATCAGCTGCGTTTTTGCTAGAGTGCCGGTAGAGGCGCTTTTCTGATAAATGCGGTAAACGTGATAACAGTGTAAAGTAACGGCGAAGGTACGCTATGCGATCGTAGACGGCACTCGTGTTCCACGTGTTTTTCACATATACAGCGGCGCCGCTTGGCACCTATCCACTCGAAACATCATGCAGAACACGGGTGGAAAATGCCAGTCAGGAAAAAAGAAGTAAACATCTTGAAATGGACTACCCGCTTGGCTCACACCCACAGTTGATCAGCAGGAGTAAATCCATTTTATTTTGTATGGTGAAAAGCATCTAAACTTGAATTACTTGAAATAGAAAGCTTTTACTGAAAAAATATTTAGTAGGCTTAATAGCAGTCACCATTGTGCACAACCACTACCAAATGTTTTTTCGAATAATGTATTCCACTTCGATAAATTTCCATTTAGATGCTATTCGCCATACAATATTTTTGCGATTTACTTTTAGCGATTTTTCGCGCATAGAAGCTAGCGCCACATTGGTTGATGCGGAGAGTAGGAAAACAGTCGATGTAGTTAATTCATTTCTATGGTGATGTAATCAATGAATGAATTAACTACATCGGCTGTTTTCCTACTCCCCGCATCGACCAATGTGTGGCGCTAGCTTCTATGCGCGAAAAATCGCTAAAAGTTAATCGCAATAATATGGTATGGCGAATAGCATCTAAAGGCAAATTCATCGAGGTGGAATACATTATTCGAAAAAATATTCGGTAGTGGTTGTGCACAATGGCGACTACTATTAAGCCTACCAAATATTTTTTCAGTAAAAGCTTTCTATTTCAAGTAATTCAAGTTTAGATGCTTTTCACCATACAAAATAAAATGGATTTACTCCTGCTGATCAACTGTGGATGTGCGCCAAGCGGGTAGTCCATTCTCTGTTATGTACTGCAATGAATCCAGAAGAAACGCGTAGGGATAATGATTTTATTTCTAATTTGCAACTTTTGCCTCAAGGCACAAATCGCTGCGATGCGGAACAAGTGCAAGCCAGCGATTTGTTCATACAGAAAAATTGATTTGACTTTAAATGTGGTGGCGCCATCTCTGATAAAAACAAGCTTAGATTTCTTACTATTTACTCATTTTTGAGTTGTCCCACTTTAGCTCAAAAATGAGTGAATTTTCTGACCGTGTACTCATTTCTGAGTAGCTTTTACTTATAACGTGTATTATTTATTGAAAAAGTGTTAGATGAACTTGGCGTGCATATCCATGTCAATCCACCTAACGGTCACTAGTCAAATCAAAGCTCATCTTGTACTGCCTAACGATTGTAGTACTGCATTTGTTCTAGTATCTTCTTATTCAACCGAAATCAGATGTTGTTTGTTTTGATTCTGTTAAAACTTAATATCACTCCCACGCATTAGTAGAGTCCCTATAATTAGAGTCTGGCGGACTGTCACTTTCGATCGGAGCCAATCGAGCATGACGTCATGGTGTCCTCACCGATAAATGCTACACCGTGACGTCATGCTCGATTGGCTCCGATAGAAAGTGACAGTCCGCCAGACTCTAACTAGACTGACTCTACGCATTAGGCGCGCGCTAGGGATGCAGTACCCGGTTGCTGTTATCTTATAAAAAATAATCGATATAAGGAGTTGTTTTAACAGTAAAATTGTAGTTTATGTGAAACGTTTGTTGGTAGAGGGATAATGTCCGAGAAGGAAACGAAAATGTGCTCAAAAACGGCCATTCAAGATCTTCCAGACGAGGTAGGTACAAACTGCAGGTTCTTCTGCTTGGGCATACCTAAATGGTTCTTGTTCTATCATCCCCCGCAGATGCTGGAGCAAATCCTTCTGTTCCTAAACCTTGACGATCGCCGCTCGGCGCTCCAAGTGTGCCACCGGTGGTCCACCCTGAAGCCGTTCGATTGGTCCACGGTCCAGCTGGTGGTCGATTTTGCCCGAAACACCGGTCAGGAAGCCAACTACCACCGGACGCTGCTTGCCAGTTCACGCCAGTACCGGCACTTGGTGTTCTATTTTGGGTACGATTCGGAGAAGTACGACCTGTTGGTGGACATTTTGAGACATTTCTGCCGGAAGGTGGAAACGCTGAAGCTCATACCGAACAATTTCGTTCCGGTGAAGCTGGCGCTGTTTGCAGATATTGCAGCACTTTGTTCAAATCTACGCCATCTACACATCGATGCGTGCAACTTCGACTACAGTCGAGGGGAGTTGGAGTTTCATCCGATGGACAAACTGGAGGAACTTTATCTGGAGAATAATCTGCTCAGCTTGATTCCCTCCATGAAGGACATCACGCCGAACATCACGCGGCTGCACATGCAGATCAGCTACTACTCAGAGGAGGCGCGGTTGTTCCTACGTTATTTCAGCTCGCAGTTGGTCGAGCTGGAGATTTGGTTTCTATCGGAGGATTACTTCCTAACGGTATGCGAGATGCAATTTCCTCGGCTAGAAAAACTCAACTTCTACTGCGTCGATTTGGAAATTCTTCCCGGAGCATCAGAAGCAGAAGTTGAGCTGATCGACCTGTTCTTCCATCAACTACCGCTCTTGAAGGAAGTGACCCTACGGTGCAACCTAGACGATCGGGTTATCCAGAATCTTTGCCGATCGTGTGTCAACATTCAGTTCCTATGTCTCAGCTTGGATTACTTTCTGCAGGACAGCTTTCGAGCCATCTGTGAGCTAAAAAATCTGCAGCACCTACGAATCGAAGAAGCAGCTGTTAATGTACCCTCAGATTCGTACATACCAACGAAAAGTCTGCAAAAACTCTCCCTTTACTCAACGCGTATCATCCACCAAGACAAGTTCAACACTTTCGTCCAGTGTGCCTTCCCGAGCCTGGCGGTAATGGAAATGCTCCACCTGACATCCCGCACAAACGAAGGCCGCTTCTTCGAGCTGCACGGCACCATTTGCTCCAAGATTCCCTCCCTTCAACGCCTGGTCCTCAGCGAACCGGCGGCCAACATAATCCTCGGCCCGTTCCTGGAATTCTGCGCCACCCACGCCCCCGAGGAGCTCCGCTTCAAGTGCTGGAACATACTGGACGTCTTCCCGGAAGAAGAACTCCCCGAGTCCCAGCGGATCCAGGTACGAAAGCTGATTTTGGACGCTCCGCTGATTTCCCCTTCGGTGCTGCAGAAGCTGATCCGTTCGATGCCGGGACTGCGATGGCTGGAGCTAGCAATGGCCGATTACTGCTCGCCGGAGGTGATTCGATCGCTCAAGGAGCAGTTCCCTCGCTGCTACGTGGTGGCGCGACGAAAGGTGCTAATTGAGGAACCGTTATGACAGTGTTGGGAGCAGTGCAAGGACCGGTCGTTTAGGTAGTAGAGTGTCGTCGTGTGTCAATCTTTTGTACGGAAACGTACGCTTTGAAATATAGAATTATCATTAGAATTTATTGTTACGTTAACATAGTACGTAACTGTCTGGAAACAAAATGTTCCATTCCAATTTGAGAATATTTACCATTTATTTACTGTATTCATGAGGAACTAGATTAGTTCTGAGCTCCAGTGAGGATCACACGATTTCTTCAGCTCCACTTAGGCCATAAACCTGGTTTCAATTATAAGGGTAAACTAGCTTTACGAGTTAGGCGGAGGTGAAGAAATTGGCCCTAAGTGTCGACTTCTATAGGTATAAACATTAAAGAAATGATAGATGCACAACTTAAAACATAGTAGGGTAAATCGGGGTAATTTGGCTACCCTAAGCAAAAGTCAACAAAAGATCTAGAAAACAAGGTTGAAACTTCCGCACATCGTATGATCATAATGATTTTGATAATACTAAACTATATTGATGTGAAAATTTTAGTTAAATTGAGTTTACATGTCAAAGAAAGATTTTTGGAAAAACCTGTGTTTTTGGGCCGATTTTGAACCGACGGGGTAATATGAGCACCCGATTTTTGATGAAGAATTCATCCCAAATAATGAAACACAAACTTGATATGCGTCATTGTGCATCAAATCCTGTAGTATCAACTTGAAATATATAGAAAATAAATAAGTTTAAAAACTTTCTAAGGTATTTAAACAAGATGAGTCTTATGTGGTGGTTTTGGTCTGCGCTCGTCGGGGTAATTTGGCCAATGTTTTTGAAAATTATTTTTCTAATTTAATGTGAACTTCCAGTACATCGTTCTAACGTCTCAATCGCTTCAATATCAAGCCGGTGTTAGATCTGCAAGGTGAATTTGCAGAAATTACTAGAATTTATGTGTTTTTCATGAGGTGCTCATATTGCCCCATTGGCCAAATTACCCCGACTACCCCTATACTGCTTTTGCTTCGAATTTTTTCAAACCTAACGGATGTTGTGTAGAGACACCAGAGGCACGTTCCAACAGGCCCCATTCCTGTCCCCCCAGACATCCACTCCCGGTGTAGGAAGGGGGGAGGATACTACACGCTCTTCCTCCCCTCGTCGAGCACGCCCGCAAATAGGGTCCTAAAATGAAAAATATTTTCTCGGTTTTGTTGTATAACACGAAGAAGCATGTTGTTCTGATCTCAATAGTATTTTTTCCGAGCATAAACAATAGCAGAATAGTTAATAAACTAAAAAATAATTAAATGGTAATGGCTAGTATCTACTTCGTACGTACCTGAGACAGGTACGTACTGTGCAAAAAGATAGGGCAAGTAATGATTCCACTTCAAAATTATTTGAGCGGTTCGCAGATGGCAAGTAAGGAAAAGAGTGTAACGCCAGTAACGCTTCCCGTGCAAATCAAATCAAGCTGTCACTTTTCCGCGCGGAAAAATAGTCCGTGGACAAGTGACATTTCTCCTCATACAGATCAGTAACATATACATCAGTAACAACTGTTGTCAAAATTACTTGCGGAAAAAGGATAAATTTACTTGAGCGCACTCCTTGGGAACAGGAAACCTAGCTTAAGCAGTTGTTGTTTGTGTTGGACGTCACCATTGTGCGCAGCCACTACCAAATCTGCATCAACATGTCTAAAGGGTCTAACTCGTTTTGTAAACAAACATTGTTTCTGTCGCTGTAGGGCTCATCTCGATCCACCCACGCATCTGGGGGCCGTTATCAGAAAGAGCGAAGATTGATCTTTCTGATAACGGCCCCCAGATGCGTGGGTGGATCGAGATAGACCCTACAGCGACAGAAACAATGTTTGTTTACAAAACGAGTTAAACCCTTTAGACATGTTAATGCAGAAATATTTTTTCGAATAATGTGTTCCACTTTGAAGAATTTGCCTTTAGATGGTATTCGCCATACAATATTTTTGCGATTTTCTTTTAGCGATTTTTCGCGCATAGAAGCTAGCGCCACATTGGTCGATGCGGAGAGTAGGAAAACAGCCGATGTACCGTGCGAGCACCATATTATAGACAGCTCCATATTCTGAACAGTCGGCTAACGCAAAATAGATTTTCCTTTTATGAAGCATATATTAAATCGAGAGTTGAGGTGTTAATTTTATTAAGCCCCTCTATAATCCAATCGTTACAAAACATCGTTTTTGACTGAACTGCGAAGGTAGATAATGTGTTTTTACATAGTAAGTAACACTATGTGTTCAGAATGAATTACCTACATCGGCTGTTTTCCTACTCTCCGCATCGACCAATGTGGCGCTAGCTTCTATGCGCGAAAAATCGCTAAAAGTAAGTCGCAAAAATATTATATGGCGAATACCATCTAAAGGCAAATTCTTCAAAGTGGAACACATTATTCGAAAAAATATTTGGTAGTGGTTGTGCACAATGGTGACCACTATTAAGCCTACCAAATATTTTTTCGGGAAAAGCTTTGTATTTCAAGTAATTCAAGTTTAGATGTATTTCGCCATACAAAATTAAATTGATTTACTCCTGCTGATCAACTGTGGCTGCGCGCAAAGCGGGTAGTCCATTAGGATCACAGCTTATTCTTATGGTGTCCATAATTAGGAACACGTCGTTCACAAACAAAAATATGTCTAGATCAGAGACTGGAAGTTATTATGAGATTTAATTTATTTTATACATTTAGCTAGACAACAAACACATTTGATGGTAATGTGAAGCATTATCTCTATAGCTATAGCTATAGCTATAGCTTGTAGCTATAGCAACAAGAACTTCCATTTATTTTAGTGTTTGTTGTGAGATTCCCTTAACCGTTCAGAATATGAGTACCGCACGGTAGTTAATTCATTGTGCCCGCCGTCGCCATTACCGCTCGCGGATAAGTGGATAGGACCACATAAAAAATGAGTAAATATGTCATATTAATCAATGCTTGATCGATTAATGCAGAAATGAATTAGCTACATCGGCTGTTTTCCTACTCTCCGCATCGACCAATGTGGCGCTAGCTTCTATGCGCGAAAAATCGCTAAAAGTAAATCGCAAAAATATTGTATGGCGAATACCATCTAAAGGCAAATTCTTCAAAGTGGAACACATTAGGCCGGAACAAATCTCATTTTCTTCTTTTGTCACTTTAGTCATTGACTCGTCAAGGGGGGGGATGATAAATAATAAATGTATTTGATGAAAAATTACCCAAACAATGGACTACCCGCTTGGCGCACACCCACAGTTGATCAGCAGGAGTAAATCCATTTTATTTCGTATGGTGAAAAGCATCTAAACTTGAATTACTTGAAATAGAAAGCTTTAACTGAAAAAATATTTGGTAGGCTCAATAGTAGTCACCATTGTGCACAACCACTACCAAATATTTTTTCAAATGATGTATTCCACTTCGATAAATTTGCCTCTAGATGCTATTCGCCATACAATATTTTTGCGATTTACTTTTAGCGATATTTCGCGCATAGAAGCTAGCGCCACATTGGTCGATGCGGAGAGTAGGAAAACAGCCGATGTAGTTAATTCATTAACCGATTCGAATTTTGACGTTTCTTGGGGATCGCAATCGGTTGGCGCCACTAAACGGTGGGTGAAGGGGTGAGGAGGAGAATGAAACTGTTTTGACTTTCCCCCATGAAACGTCAAAATCTGAACCGGTTGGATATGCCCGCCGCCGCCATTACCGCTCGCGGATAAGTGGATACCATCAAACAAAATGTGGGAATTATGACATATTGTAACTGCTTGATATAAATGGCGCAAACTGTTATTTACAATCAAAAGCGTAAGGCTTCATATTGTTCAACATAAAAGCAACTATATGCGATGAACTAACCCTACCAGGTAGAAAAAATTTATTGTTTGCAATGTATGACATACTGTATATTTCTATGCGGGATGCTTGTGCTTGCCACATGCGGACTAGTTCAGATGCGGTACAAGAGGTGGACCAGGGTTTCGGAGTCGGCTTTGTAGGTCATATCGGTGCCATGCGGTCGAAATCGACCTTTACAGCGATTAAGTGGCCGTGGAGAGAACATCCTGGCAGCGTTGCTGTAGTGGCGTCGGTCTACTGGGTTGGATCCGAGCACGCGGTTGGAAAGGGGTCCCTGGTAAGGGCCGAGGCAAGTGGAGACCCTACTGTCAGCAACCTTCTGGTGCAGCTGATAGGGCCTGAAGGGTAGTGATACCCTTGCCTTCAGCAGGTCAGATCGGGTTGCACGTAGGCATCAATTCTTAATGCTTGCAACACAGTTGGGCGCGGGCGTGGGGTTGACTCTGTCCGCCTTCCGAGGACAAAGGAAGTGGTGAGGACCACTCGAAAAACTGGCTAAGTGCCAACATGCTATCGTGGTGTACCCTCCAAAGCGAGTCATCGATGTTCGTTGCTACAGACTACCGAGCTAACCTTGAGGATGCGATGTGCACTAGCCCCTTTCTGAAGCAATGCCTTCTTGGTGGTTCCGAAGAGCAGGGATGCCACATATACAGATTTTTCTGTAATCATACAGATTTTCTTGCAGCTTTTCATACAGAATTCTGTATACCAATATTACAGATTTTTGGAAATGATACAGATTACACAGATTTTTCTGAAACTTACAGAATTTCAAACAGATTTTTTCGCGAAATATTACAGATTTCATACAGATTTTTGACAAAAAATGGTGATACAGATTATAAAGATTTTTGAAAGGCAAAATACAGATTTAAATGTGGTAACACTGCCGAAGAGACGTAGGGTTTGGCGACCATGGGAATATGATTAGTGGGTCGAGGAGAGAGTAGTTCTGGCTTTTACTTTTGTTGTTGAAGAGTGTGGGGTTAAACACTACCCGGACCTTCCTGTTCGGGTGTCTGTTGAGTAAATTTTCCCCTCATGGTTTAGGAGAAAAAAAAAACACTTGCCAATACGCATCAGTGGGGTGATGCCTACAGGATCGTGATGGCCAGGACAAGGGGTATAACGGCTCCTACAGTATACCGTCTCCAGAGATGTTGGAGGGGATCATCGAGCGGCTCCTTCCTCGTTATGATCCCGTTACTTGGCTTCGGTCTTCGGCCTAATGACCTTCGGCCGAACGGCCTGACACCGATTACCATATAGGGCACTGCATGAAATTCTCTCCTTCTCTTTCACTCTTACAGAAATTTTGTAAACAACAAGGCCAAGAAACGTCAAAATCCCATATAAAATCAAAACAATGCACTGCCCTATGGTCCACTGCACGAATTTATTCTGGCCTGCTTACTCTCACGCGAAATTTGACGTTTGAGCGGTGTCGGCACCGCTAAAACGTCAAATTTCCCGTGAGAGTAAGCAGGCCAGAATAAATTCGTGCAGTGGACCATAGTACATACTATAGGGCACTGCACTGTTTTGATTTTGTATGGGATTTTGACGTTTCGTGGCCTTGTTGTTTACAAAATTTCTGTAAGAGTGAAAGAGAAGGAGATAATCTCATGCACTGCCCTATGGAAAGAATTCAAGTCAAGGAAGGACCGTAGGTAAGTCTCCCTTCCTCTCGTTCTTCTCATACAGTCAACGTACTTTGTAGATGGGTCCTTAGTTTGGCAAGCTTTGTTGGATAGTTGTGCCGTGCTGAAAAGAATCCACCTTCTGCAACAAAATAAGTAAATATTGATGGCTGCAAAACTTGTTGCCACGGATTTGATTACAGCACTCTACGTTCATCGGCAGAAAGTGCAGAAAATCGGATTGTTCCCGTGTTGTGTGAGCCATTGATGGCGTCAGAATCTCTCACTGAATCGATTATTTTCAACGTGCATCCATTCATAAAACCCCCGAATGCACACCGTATGGCATACACATTTTACCGTTATCTGTCCCTCGCTTGGACCTGCTTGGACGATCGGCGGCTAGCTGTAAAATCAGCCGCCGTACGGTTCTGACAAGTGGCTACCCTTTTCAGTCACTCACGCACACTACCAAACCTAGTCAAACGTCCCATCAAACGATGGAGTGCACCTTTCTCTGTCGCACCCACCCGCGGAGCGCGGGGTCGCGTTTGCGGACGTCGCGTTTCGCGTTCCGCCGACGTCGTAGAACAATCAGACGTCGCGACGCAGCCCTCCCAAATGTTTTATATTTACGCTTCGCACGGGCTCCACTCGGTAGCAGTTTTGTTCGAGCTCTCGCATTTATCGGTTGTTCTTTTCTCGCGATTTTCGCCGTTCCGTTCCGTGTCGTCGTCTCGGGGTGGAGCAGTGTGGATATCTTTTGCATTCCTTTTGAGTCTACGGAAAGGGAAGAAGGAAAGTGTTCGTTTCCCCTCCACCGGTCGATCAGGGAACCCACCGTCGGAACAAGAACGTTTTTTGGTTTTCGGATTTTGGTTGAACGGTTGGACCTGGCCGTGGTCATCAATTTTCTCCCGATTTCGTACGTGAAGAAGCCACTCACGCACACACAGACACACGTTTATCGAAATCCGCGGCATCGTCGGCGTTGTGTGCGAGCGAATGCATTTTTGATTTTGACACTTTCGGTGGGAGCCACGCACGAGCGTCGGAAAGAGAAAGCGGTATCGCTATTCGCCCGCGGGGGAAGAGTGAAGAAATCGTCGGACCACACCACACTGTCCACACATACACAAAGGCACGCACAAGAGGACTGCGACTGCTGCCAAACCGCGGAGAAGATATCGCACACGAGACAGTTGGAGCTTCAGCTTTCGCGGCGAACGGTTCGCTTTCTGGCGACGGAGTCAAGTTTCGGTTGCGGCAAGGACGGTACGGTTTCTGCGTTTGGTGCGAGAACTCGTGAGGAAAAAATATTCGGAAAGTTTGTTCAAAGCATATGCAGAAGAGTGTAGTTTCTTTTCCTGGTTTTATTGGTTTGGCAAGAAGGCGACGACGCGCAAATACGCAAAGTCTACCCTCGCGGTCCCCCTCGGATTTTCCCGTATCTTTCGTCGGAAGTAAAGAAGCGCTGGTGTGTTTGTAAAGAAACGGTGAGCTCGCTGGGAGGAAAAGTGCTTCGGTGGTGATTTTATTTTCGGTTCCGACGACCTGCTGTTTGACGTTTCCGAGTGCGCATTGTTTATCCTCCCAAGGGGAAAACAAACGAGAAAAGCGGCTGTTGCTTCGATTGACTCCCCAAAGTCGAACCGATTAATCTCTTCGGTGGATCTGAGCAGCGTTTTCTGAGGTACGTACTGATGGGGCTTATCTATATGGGAAGGTGCCACGAATTTCGATTTGTACGCACGGAGAAGTTGGGCGAGATACGGAATGAGAATGATTATTACAGCACGGACCACCACGGTATCTAGCAGTCGGTCTGGGTGTGTGAGGAGGGTGGTGTGCGGTCTGCTACTTGCTACTCTTGGCCATCGGATCGTGTGGCATTGGGCCGAACCGAGAAGGATGTTGCAATCGACGGCGATGACGACAGATCTATTTTTCTCTATTGAGATTCATGGCCTTCTAACCTGGGGGGCGAAATGGATGCATTTATGATTCATTGCAATCCATTCTGTTGGGCGAGAACCGAGCACCAACCATATGGAATAACCTGGGAATAACCTATGGGGACGAACGATAGCTATTTGGTCTGATGGGGAGAGGGAAACATCACTTTTTTCCCTTTATATGTGTTGGAAGATGATCAACCGGTCTCCGACGAACCCGTCAGGTTTATGTCTTATATCGTCGTTCCGGACCTGTGTGAGTGAGAAGAGAGTTCGTTTGGTTGCGGTTTTGGTTAGAATTTTGATGTTTCGAAAGTTATCGAGACGAGATATCGGGAAGGGTAGTCACAAAGTGATTTCAGTTTAAAACAGCTTTTAATGAATTTTAGTATGGAAAATAGCCAAAAACTTGAGAAAATCTCCCCGATGGAATATTTTAATTCCTTCTGGGGATTCCTCCGGAAACTTTTTCGCGACATTATTCCAATACCTCCTTCTGGAAATCTGTTTAGAAATCCCATCAGGAAATTCCAGGAATTTATTCTGGCGGTTGCTATGCTATAGAAATTTTATCTTGGGAGTGATTGAGGAACTCCTGGGAGTGGATTCTTCCAGATTCCTTTATGAAGTCTCTATGGAAATTTCCACTAGAAATTTCCACTGGAGTTAAGTCAGGAATTTCTCAGAGAATACCAGCTGGGAATTAATATTGGGATTCTATCTAGGGATTTCTCCTAGAACTCCTGGAGGATGACCAGAAGACACTCTTGGAAGGTTCTCATAAGACCCAGGAAGATTCCCAGAAGAAACTCCTTGAGAAAAAAAAAACCTTAAAGATTCGAAGTTGAAACTCCTGGGGGATTTCTAGAGCAATTCCCGGAAGATTACCACAAGGAACAATGGAAGAATTCCAAAACTTCTCGAGGATTCCTAGAAAAACTCCTAAAAGATTACCATACGGATCACCTGGAAGAATTAAAAAAAAACCTTAAAGGATTCTTATATGGAACACCTGGAGGATTTTCAGAAACAACTCCTGAAAATTTTCCAGAAGTATCTCCAGCAGGGCACCGAGAAGGAAATTCTGGAGGATTTGCAGAAGTGACTTCTAAAAGATTTCAAGAAAGAACTAGAAAATTCCCAATGAGGAAATTCTGGAGGATTTCAGGAAGAACCTCCTTGATGATTTACAGTGCTCCATGAGGCTTCCCTGAAGGAACTTTTAGAGAATTCCCAGAATTCTCCCAGAAGGAACTCAAAGAGGAAACTAAGTAAGAAATTCTGGAGGATTTCTAGAACAACTTCACAATAAGGAGCTCATGGAAGAGTTCCAAAAACAACTCTTAGAAAAGTTTCCACAGGCTACGTCTGGTGAATTTTCAGACGGAAGTTTTGAAGGATTCGCCGAAGAAACTTTTGAAGAATTTCCAGATAAAATTGCTGGAGGATTAATTGAAGAAACCTGGAGGATTCCTAGAAGAAGGATTCTCAGAAAAAACTTCAAGAAGATTTGTAGAAACAATGCAGAGTGTTTTCCCAGAAGGAATTCCTGGAGGATTTCTAGAAGAATCTTCTTGAAGATTTAAAGTAGGAATTTCTGGAGAATTCCTAGAAAATCTCCCAAAAGATTGCCATAAGGTTCTTCTGGAAAAATTAAAACCAAACCTTGAAGAAGGATTGTCACAAGAAACTCATAGAGGATTTTCAGAAAGAACTCCTGAAAATTTTCCAGATGTAACTTCAGTAGGCCTTACTAGAGTGAGCACCCAGAAGAATATTCAGGAGGATTTTCAGAAAAAAGAAGAGGATTCTCAAAAAAAAAAACGTCAGGAAATTTTCCAACAGGAACGGAGAGTGTTTTCCCAGAAGGAACACCTGCAGGATACCCAAAATAAACTCTTGGAGGGCCCCTCTAAGACCCAAGAAGATTCTCAGAAGGAACTCCTGGTGCAGAAACTTCCTAAAGATTCGCAGTAGGAAATCCTGAAGGGTTTCTTAATCAACTCCCGGAAGATTACCATAAGGAGCTCATGGAAGAATTCCTAACAGAATTTCTAGAAAATTCCTACAAGGAACGTATGGTGGATTTTCAGTAAGAACTTCTGGAGAATTCGCAGAATAAAAAAAAGTACCTTGGATGATTCACAGAAGACAGTCTCGAATGATTCACAGAAGAAACTTCTGTAGGATTCATTGAGGAAGATTGTCAGAAGAAACTCCTTAAAGATTCCTAGTAGGAACTTTTGGAGAATTCTTAGAAAAACTCCCAAAAGCTTCCCGGAACCAGAAAGAATAAAAAAAACGTTGAAGTATTCTCACAATAAACTGAATAATTTTAACTTTGACGAAAAGTCTTTTCCTGAAAGATTTCCCGAAGTAATTCTGGTAGGGCACCCAGAAGGAAATTCAGAAGGATTTCCAGAAGAACCTCATAGAGGATTTCAAGAAAGAGCTCCTTGGGAATCCCCAAAAGGAAATTCAAGAGGATTTCCAGAAGGAACTCCTAGAAGATTTCCAGACCTTCTGGAGGGTTCCCAGAAGGAACTCTTGAGGGAAACTAAGCAGGAAATCCTGAATAAATTCCTAAAACAACTCTGCAGGGAATCCAGCAGAAGTTTTTGGGGGAATCCGAAATCGAAATCATGAATGCATACCAGAAGAAACTTCTGCAGGAACTTCCGAAGGAACTGTTGCGTTGGACGAATCTCTGGAAGATTGTCTGGTATAACGAACTCCATGAAGCATCCCACAGAAGGAACTTCTGATGCAATACCAGAAAACCTTTTGCATGAATCCCAGGAAGAAATTTTGGAAGATCCCCAGAAGGAACTCTCGCAGGAATCTTAGAAGAAATATCTGGGGGAAATCTGATCCACGCCAACAAAAAGCTTATCGAAGCCAAAGCACGTGGCAAATCCCCTTCAGGGCTGTCTGTGTCCATTTATTAGGGAATTTTCACGATTTCTCGACACCATCTCCCCCTCTTGTAAGATTTTTCGTATAAGATCCCAAATATTTTTGTATGGCACGTGAGATTTTTCAAACCCCCACCCCTTCCCGGCATAAATCCTTACGTAATTAATGGACAGCCGCTTTACTGTTAACGATTCTTCTTGACACGTAGTCCCAAACAACTATGGAGTAAGAATAACTATCGTTAGGATAACGAGCTAAAGGTAGTTCCGGGTTTCTTTTATCGGCGTTCCGTTATTCATTCCAGCGTTTCGTTGGAATTTTTATCAGAGTGCCTTCTAAGATTTTCTCCAGGAGTTCTTCGTGGAGGTTTTTTCCACAGATTTATCTCACAGTTGCTCTTGGTATTACTGCAAGTGGTTCTTGCTAGATGCTTCCAAACAGTTTTCTTAGACTTTTGGTAGTTTCTTCAGAGATTTTTTACAGAAGTTCTATCCAACATATTTCTACGGAGGTCCTTTTGGGATTTCTCCTCCAAAGTTCTTTCTGGGACTTCAACTGGGAGTTCCTCTCAGGGTTTCCTTAGCAGAAACCCCTGAGATTTCTCCAGTATCTTTTCCTAGGAATTGCATCTAGGGTTATCCGATGAGTTTCTTCCCGGAATTGTTCGTGGAGTTTCTCTTGCATGGATTTACACTAAGCAATGCTTTTATTTAGGCATTATATCATGCTGAGGGTGACAGATTCGATTCTCATTCGTTTCAGGATTTTTTCGTGATGAAAATTTACTTGACTTGCTTGGGCAAAGAGGATCTTCGTGCCTGCCACATGATGTACACATGCAAAACGGTCATTTGCAGAGGAAGCTCTCAGTTAGTAACTGTGGAAGTGCTCATAAAACAACTGCTGAGAAACAGGCTTTGTTCTTGCTGAGACATTACGCCAAGAAGAAGAAGAAGGTAGGAAATCAGGGAGCAATTCATGGAAAAATCTTGTTAGATATCTCGGAAGAAATTCGGACGAGGAACTCCGTGCAAAATTCCAAAAGTTAAGAAAATCCGTGAAGAAAGTTTAGGGGTCTACGCAAATTTGGGATAAACTACCGGAGAAATTCCTGCAGAAAGTTCGAGAGAAAGAGAGATAAAGTTGAGAAGCTTGTCATCAGAACCTTAGGAAGCTCCACAAATGCTGGAGGAGCTTCTCATCAGAAGCATGAGAAGCTTCTCATCACAAGCTTGTAAAGCTTATCATCAGATGCTTCAGAAGCTTCTCATCAGAAGCATAAGAAGCTTGGGTAGCTTTTCATCAGAAGCTTGGGAAACTTCTCATCAGAAGCTTGGGAAGCTTCTCATCAAAAGCTTGAGAAGCTTCTCATCAGAA
>NW_026917470.1:0-25000 GCF_035046485.1 Aedes albopictus
TATGAATACACGTTTTTGGACTCCAGCCATCTTCCTAATACCAAATATACCCATATTGCGTAGTTTAAGAACCTAAAACTAAAACACCATTTAACAGCCGCCATCTGGAATTTTGAGCCGCCATCTGGAATTTTGAGCCGCCATCTTGAATATTAGGTCACCATCTTGAATTTTGAGCCGACATCGTAGAATTTATGGTCTCCAGTGTTCATTTTCAACAAGATTTCCGCACAAAATGCGTCAACCATGCTAAAGGTTACAAAAATCGGCGCAGTTTGATATGTCGCATGATGGGGCTTGGTTTAGTTTAATGTACGGCCAGTTCTACCGGTGCTGGTCCGGTCCCTGAAATGGTCATAACTTCGGAACGCCTTGACCGATCCGGACCATTTTTGATACCAAACAATGCGGTAAAATTCTGGTTCGATTCGTGCTAAAATCCGAAAAATCTGCCAATGGGAAATGCCTTAAAAGTGAGTGAACTTTTTTTGCGCACAGACATACATACATACACACATACAGACATCATCTCAATTCATCGATGATTGGTATATGTTACTTGACAATGTACCAAAGTTCTTGTCAGGATTGTTGAAACGATTTTCTCAGTAATCCGCCGAGGACATTCTCACAGATAAAACTCTCATAAAGAGTCTACAGTAAACCTTCAAGATCTACCGTGAAAATCTCGGAGAATCAAACTATTACATTGGCTGTCCATAAACCACGTGGTCATTTTGGGGGGGGGGGGGGTTCGGCCAATGATAATTTTGTATGGACAAATAAAAAATTTTGTATGGACTAATGACCACGCGGGGGGGTCTGAAAAGTCCCAAAAAAATGACCACGTGGTTTATGGACAGCCCCATAGTCTTCATTGTCTAGAATCTAAGAAACAAATTGATTGATTGACTAGACTGAGAATTTGATCTGTCCATGAGTTCATCAGAAGACCTGTAAAATAGTTATTGAAAGATTACCAGTCAAATTCCAACAATAGTGCTCCAAAAGTAGAGTTTTTTATGGATCGTCCAAAGATCAATACAAAATTCCACCAAAGTTCTCACAAACGATTTCCAAAAAACTGTCAATCTTTCGGCATAAATTGCGCCAGAAAGCATACAGTGGTGATCCGATTTTGACTACCTTCGATTTTGTCAGACAACCCCCAACATGTGACGCTGGAATGATCACTTCTTGAACTGAATCTCGTCCCACGCACCTAGAAAAAAAAATCATGTCATTTTTGGTTTACTGAACCTGGCACATACACGAGCGTCTTTGGGGACGTAAATTTACAGGTAAAATACGTAATTTTACGTCGTGTAGGACTTAATTTCAAACGAGTAGCCATCTTTTTCCGTCTTTCAAGACCTAATTTTCCACGTAATGCTTATGATTTTTAGTTGTTCTGATGCGTACGTCTTAGCAATTCTACGTCTCATGTAAAGTTCGTTATTTTCTTCTTGGTATGCAATATGGCAAAAAGTAAAATTTGCCTCTTTATTCCAGGGGTGTCTCCAGGGATTCCTTCAGGAATGCTTTCTGGGATTTCTCCGTGAATTAATGCTGAATTCTTGTTGGGATTGTTTCAGAAATTGTTGTCAGGATCCTTCAAGGAGTTTTTCCAAAATTTCCTCCAAGTATTTCTCCAGAGATTCTACCTGGTACTCTTCAAATAATACATATTGGAAACCCTGCCGGAACTCGATAGAGTGTGATTCTTCCAGAAGTTCTTGCCGCAATTCCTTCAGGTTTTTTTTCCGAGCTTCTTCCAGGAATTTCACAGGAACTCTTCACAAATTTCCCTAAGAATTTTCCAGGCATTTCTGCTGTGATACTTCCAGAAGTCAAGAAAAATTTCGGGAGGTATCACAGGAGAAATAACTTCCTTATGGAAGTTAGATTGCTTAAGAAACTTCTACTGGGATTTCTCCAGAAATTGGAGGTATTGTTTCCAGGAATTTGTAGAAACTGTGTGTACAGATGTGCACAGAAAATTCTGTTGAGATTTCTTCAATATTTTTTTCCTGCTTGCTCCGTGTCCAGGAATTTATCTAGGGATTCTTTAAGACGTTTCGA
Source organism: Aedes albopictus (assembly GCF_035046485.1). Taxonomy (NCBI): domain Eukaryota; kingdom Metazoa; phylum Arthropoda; class Insecta; order Diptera; family Culicidae; genus Aedes; species Aedes albopictus. Next base: position 2,083 of record NW_026917470.1, read on the forward strand.
TTCCTTCAAGAATTCCTGCTGGGAATTTATCAGAAATTCTACCGGGATTCATCCAGGAATTTATTCCGGGATGCGGCCAATGATTTATGAAACAAATTCTCTATGGAAATTGGAGCGGACCTGGTGTGATGGTTAAAGCACGTGACTATCACGCCGAGGACCTGGGATCGAATCCCACTCCCGACAAACTCACAAAATGTGAGTTCTTCGTTCGGAAGGGAAGTAAAGTGTGGGTCCCGAGATGAACTAGCCTAGGGCTAAAAATCTCGTTAATACAGGCAAAAAAATCTCTATTAGGAATTACTCTGACAAATTTATTCAGGAATTCTTTAGGATTTCTCCATAGATTTCTCTACAAAGCTTCCACCATAGGTTTCCTCGGGGTACCTTTTGCGATTCTCTCTGGATTTCCGCTTGGTATTCCTAGAGTATTACATCTTGATATTGCTCCAGAAATTTCTCCTGTGATTTCTTCTGGAATTCCTGCTGATATTGTTCTAAGAATCTCTACTGGGAATTCTCCCGGAATTAATGCTAGAATTTCTCTAGCCATTTCTGCTGGGATTCCTCAAGGAATTGCTCCAGATATTCTCCAAGCACAGACGAAGAAAGCTCCCCAACCTATAACTGTGGAATGGTCCATGAGGTATCTGAATTTCAGTTGAAACGTAATTGCACTAATAAAAACAGGAGACAGATACCTACCTTTAACAACGAATTGTAATTGCAGCATCAGAAGCGTGGCCCTAAATCGTAGATTCTTTCATTGTTAAGCATCAAACACATTCTTGCTCCTCGCATTGGTGAAGCCAAAACCTACGCCAACACTGCCAAACATTTGACAGTGCATACCCAAACTCCAGCCCAAGAATGTTGTTTCTCCACGAAGAAGCCCGATCCGAACGGCAAATAGGTAGGGGGGGATCTTGACGGTCGAAAAAAAATGAAAGGTGGACCGAAGTCACTCAAGTGGATTGTTTACAGCGCAAAACCACTTTTACTTTTATTGCTGTTGCTGCTGCTGCTATTAATAATGGCGCGATGATGGCTTAAAATAGTCAGTAGGTCTCGGTGTTAATCGACAACCGGAGTATCACAACGCAATCCGAATTTCGGATATGATGCCAAACCAGGGACGAGGGGTGGCTGAATTTGATGCTCATGGCGTTATGTATAGGAAGACTTGAGAATTGCAAGTGCTCTCAAGGTTGAAGATGACAGTCAACATCGAACATCATCTCGATCAATGAGTATATTTCATGTATGTTTATTCCAAGATGCATACGTTGTTTAATAACATCAAATAAATCCCCATCGATCACTACCTCAACACCAATACCACTAGACCCGCTTCTGTCTATGCCAGCAATTAGATTTTTGTTTTCAAGCATACCTTTAGGAATTTTCCCTAGGATTCTTCGAGAAATTCTAAATATTTTTTAGAAATAATTACTAGAAACTTCTACAGAAATTCTTTTGGAAACTTCGTTTAAGAATTTTTTTATAAATCATTACAGACGTTAAAGTATTTCTTCAGATATTCTCCTTTTAAAAACGTTTACGAATTCCTCCGGGAATTTTCTCAGAATATCGTCCATAAATTTTGGTAATGGATTTCTCTAGGAAGCTAGGAACTATTATTTAATGATTTTTTGTAGAAATTCCACAAATGGTTTTCAGATATTCCCCCAGGAATTTCTCCAGCCACTCCTTCTATAATTCCTTCAGGAATTTTTCTGGGATTCTTTAAGATATTCTTCCAGGGATTTTTTAAAGAAAATTTCCAGGAATTTCAGCAGGAATTAGACAGAAGTTTTATTTAGAAAAAAAAAATCCCTACAAGGATTCCTTCAAAATTTCCTCTGCGGATTACTTCTAAATCTTCTTCAGGAATTTCTTCAGATATATCTCCTGAGACTCCTTCAACAGTTTGAGGATTTCTTCATAATGTCAAAATTTCTTCAGATTTTTTCAGCTCTGATTTTAGCATAACAGCACTGATCTAAAATGAGTTTTAGAAATATACTTTAAACAGACATATTACACTTCTACATAAAAGAAATCTTTCATTTCTGGTGAACGTCATCAAGAAATATTTCAAAAACCTTGAAACAGAGGGTTCGAAAAGTCGGTACAAGATTCGTGGAGATAGTTTTCATTGAAATGCCTGATTTCCTTTGGGTATAGAAAGCAAATTATTCTGTGTTTATATTTTGTATGTCAAGTAGTAGCAATTCACGAAAATTAAATTTAAAAAAATTCACGCCTATTACGCCGCCGACCAGAGCTGACTCAAATTACTATATACGCCGCCACAGGAATTCCTTCAGGACTCTCTGTTGGAATAACTCTAGGATTTTTTAAGGAGCTTCTTCAGGAATTACTCCATCATTTTTCTTTCATGAATTTCTTTAAGAACTCCTCCAGCAATTTCTTCAGGGTTTTATTCTGGAACCCTTTCATTTTTTTTTCAGGAAATCCACCAAAATTTCTCTCAAGATTAACTAAATACAACTTTTTATCCAGGAATCCCTAATGGAGTTCTTGGAGCATTTGTTCAGCAATTTATTTTTCAGGCCTACCTCCGATTTATTTCAGAAATCAATTCAGCATTTTTCTCAGAAACTCCTTTAGCAATTGCACTGGGAATTCGACTATGATTTTTTCACGAATTCCTTCAGGACTACTTAAAGGAATTCCCTCTAAAATTTCTTTAGGAATCTCTCAATTAATTTTTCAGGAAGTTCTCCAAGATTTTCTTCAAGAATTCCTTCACGAGTTTATCAGATTTGATGAAAAGTTCAGAAATTTCTTCAGGAATCCATCCAGAAAAAAATTGGGGCATATTCCAGGAAATATCTTCAGGCATTTTCGAGGATTTTTTTAGGAAACAGTTTCAGCAATTTCTCTAGGATCTTTTCCAGGAATTCCTTCAGGAGATTTCCGGAAATTTCACCAAGATTTATTTTTTTTAGAAATCCTCCAGCAATTCATTCGGGATTTTTTTTTCTCAAATTTCTCCAGGAATATCTCCTGGAATTTCTCTAGGAACTTATCCCAGAATTCTTTTAGAAATTCTTTCAGGTGTTTTTCCGGAATTCTAACAGAATTTTTCTTTCACAAATTCTTCCAAAATATTCTTTGCGAATTAATCGTAGAATTGCAATTTGTGCAGTAATTCACCCAGACTTTTCTCAGGGATGTCCTGTACGAATTACTCTAAGATTTATTAGAAGGCTCTTTAGAAACTACTCCATCGTTTTTTTCGGGAATTTCTTTAAAAATTACTCCAGGAATTTCGCCAGGAATGTCTTCAGGGTTTTATTGTGGAATCTCTTCAGGTTTTTTCAGGAAATCCCACAAGAATAACTGCAGAAATTCTTAGAGCTTTTTTCAGGAATATATTTTTCAGGAAAACCTCCAGGATTTTTTTTTTTGTCTGAAATCCTTCCAGTACCGATTTTTTTCAGAAAATTCTTTAGAAATTTCCTTAGATATTCCTTATGAGTTCCACTGAAAATTCTTCCATTGTTTGTATTTCAAAAATTCCTTCGGGATTTTTACCGGGAATTTCTTGTGGGATTTCTTCAGAAATCTCTGCATGAATTTCTTCAGGAATTCCTCCAGGATTTTTCAGGTATTTCTAAATAAAAAAAATCTTCAAAAATTGCTGCAGGAATTTCTTTAGTTCTCATTCCAAAATTTATCTTCAGGATGACTTTCAGGGTTTTGTTCAGGAACTGTTCTATGAATTTTTTTTTGCAGTTATTTTTTCAGCAATTCTTCGAGGATTTTTTTCATTTGTTTTTTTTTTTCGTCCAGCAGGTCCTCTAGGAGTGTCTTTAGGAATTTCTCGTGGGATATCTCAAGAATATTTTGCCAAAATTCTTCAAGGAATTTCTTCAGGAGTTTTGGCTTGAATTCCATGAGGAATTCCTCCAAGATTTTATTCTGAAGTTTCTGCAGTAGCGTGGCTCAAAATACCACATGTCAAAATGTTCGATCACATTGCGGTCTTCGACAAGGTTTATCGGCATATTCTAGGCTATATTTCTATAGAATCGATTACGTGGTTTAAAAAAAAATAGAACCCCACAAGAGAAAAATGCAAAAAACCGATGTTTTCCCATATGAACTCCCATACAAACTTCAAACGAGTTCAGCACCGTCCAAATGTTAATGGATTGAACTGAAAATTTGACCAGAGCATCGTGGCGTCATATAGAACGATATGAAAAGGGTGCACATCGAACTTTTTAACATGTGGATTTTCTATATAAGCTTGAGCCCCCCTATGCAGGTTTCTTGCTTCAAGGAATTCTTCTGGAATTTCTTCAGGAATTTTTCGAAGCATTATTCTAGAATCTTTTTACCATTTCCATAAGGAATCCCTCCAGGAGTTTTTTTTTTCTCAGACACATTGCGGATTTTTTTTAGGATTTCCTGCAGCAATCACTGAAGGAAACTTTAGAAAATAAAATTTGAGAATTTGCTGGAATAATTCGAAAAGGTTCGCTGCTAGAGCGATTCCCAAAGGATCTCTTGGAAAAATCTCCTGAAGTGATTTCTGTACTTATATCCGAAATGTCTCCTAGAGGGTTTCCTGATGGATTTTCCTAAGGAAAAAATAAAAGCAACTCCTCAAATTGTGTCTAAAGCTTTTTCCCAAGAAAAGACAATCCAAAAAAAAATGCTCTAGGAGAAATTTCCGCAGAAACTCAATGACGAATTACCAAAGAGAGTTCTGGAGGAGTTCCCGGAGGAAAACTTCTGAAGGGTATACCAAAAAATGTTTTAAGAACTCTCAGAGGACCTCCTGAAAGAAATGTCGATTGGACTCCTGACGGAGCTCCTGATGTATTTCTTGAAGAGATTCCGGGTATTCAGCATGACCATGCTGAGGGTGACGGGTTCGATTCCCGGTCGGTCCAGGATCTTTTCGTAAAGGAAATTTCCTTGACTTCCTTGGGCATAGAGCATCTTCGTGCCTGCCACACGATATACGCATGCAAAATGGTCATTGACAGAGGAACCTCTCAGTTAATAACTGTGGAAGTGCTCATAGAACACTAAGCTGAGAAGCTGGCTTTGTCCCAATGAGGACGTTGCGCCAAGAAGAGAGAGAGAGAGAGAGAGACCTGTTGTAATTTGCGATTAAACAGTTGGCGAGCCCCTCGAAGGAACTCCAGAAGAAACTTCAAATAATATTCTCAGAGGGTTTTCTCATAGAAATGTTTGAGAGATTTTTCATGATATTTTTTTTTTTTTTTTAGTTTAATGACCTTTTAACTCAAAAAGAGTCATTCAGGTCAGGCATTTATTAATTTCAACTCTTATAATTTAATTCATGTTTACGATTTTTCTTTTTACGCTGCTTCAATAGCCAATTAATCCATCGCTCCGAATCATGGGGATCGGGTTCTTCTTCATCTGTAGCGTTCGTTTCCATCGCGTTGCCGTTGTCATCAACATCATCGTCGTCGTCGGTAGAAAATTCAGTTTGCACAATCTCTGGTTCAGCTATATTCACGATTTTATCATCCTTTCTTTTCGACGGTGGTGATCTATCCTCAGCGGTGGTGTCGATCTGATTCGCAGCTCTTTTACAATGCGGTTGTTCCTGAAGCTTTTGTTGCTGGATGAGTATATTTCCAGCCTCGTTCTTTGAATTTGATTTGGCACTGGTCTCTGCATTGCTAGATGTCGTTTGCGCTAGTAACTTTTTGTTCTCGGTGCACGATCTGCCAGTGTGTAGCAATAGAGTACAGTGGCGGCATGATGCTGGTTGCGATTTATAGCTGATATATGTTAGTTCACTACTGATGGTGACATAAGATTTGATGTGCTTTTTCAGCTTCATTTGTACAACGCGTATCCCAGACGGAATTCCTTTCCCATCATAGTTTTTACCCCAAACTGCTTCTTTGATGTTGAATATTTCCCCATACTGTTCCAAGTATGACGAAATTTCGGCGTCGGTCACATTCTCAGAAAGGTCATGCACTTTGACCTCAACTCGTTCGTCAGCCATCAATAGCTGCACTTTATATCGCTTGCCAGCAACCTGCCAGCTCGTGGCGATTGTTGTGTTGCTCTACGGCACTAAGAGCAGTATGAAAGTCACGACATTTTACGTGCACACAATGCTGCGCATGGTTCATTTGTAGGCGTTGAACCTCCTGCGGGCGAAGCCCTATGGTCCGAAAGATGAACTTATGGACATCTTCAAAGCTCGGTCGCTTTTCGAAGACTTTTAAATCGATTTTAAAAGTGTTCTCGCGGAATGCAACTGCTGTCATCACTAGCGCACACAATATTCCGCATCAAAGGGGAATAATCCAATAGAGCACAATGCAAACACATGTGTATGGACTGAGAGCTTCAGAACAACTGTTTCATGATATTCATAGAGAATGTTTCAATTGAACTCCTGGGGCGATTATTGAAAGAACAGTTGGAGGAGTTCTCAGTGTTGTGGGAATTCCCGAAGAAACCCCTGAAAATTTTTTTGAAGGAACTCCTGGAGGAATTCACAAATTAACTCCGAAAAAACGTCAGAGTAAATTCGCAAATGAAGTCCTGGAGAAATGTGTGAATAAATTGCTACAGAAATTTCCAATGGAACTCCCGTAGATATTTTTTAAGACATAGCTACTGAAATTTCCGAAGAAATTTCTGGAATTACTCTCAATAAATTTCTTGGAAAATTTGGTAAAGGAATACCTGAAATAGTTTCCAACTGAAATGAATCACCTTTAGGAATTCTCAATTGATATCACGGAGAAATTCCTAATCAATTTCTTGGCGGAATTTCATATGGAGGACCGGAGAGAATTTCAAATAAAACTCCAAGAAAGTTTATTAATGGAACTCCTGGAGATATTCAAAAAATCTAAATGAGTAACTGGAGAAATGCCCTATAAAAACAGTTGGAGAATCTCTGAAGGTCTTCTGGAATTGTTCAGGAAAATCCATAGGTATTTCAAAAATAAAAACAAAAAAATATCCCAAAAAAATGCTGACAAAAATTAAAAATAAAAACTAAAGAACTCCCGAATAAAATTTGACTTCTAAAGAATTTTCCGAATACAGATCAGAAGAAATTTTAGAAGGATCTACTAAAAAAACAAATAAATCTCCTCGAGGAATCTTCGAAGGAACTCCTGACGAAATTCCCGATGGAACTCGTGGAGTACCTTTAGAGATTCCGATTATTGATGGGGAAATTCTTGAAGAAACTTCTGAAGGAATTGGCAAAGGTACTCCTGAAAAAATCCCGAAAAAAGAAAATGTCCGAATAAATTCATGTTTTCCAAATAAATTCCCGAATGAAATTTAAGCGACATGTTTGAAGGAACTACTGAAGGTATTCCCGATTACGATTGCAGAACGAACTCATGGGGAAATTCTTGAAAAAACTTGCGGAGAAATGTCCAAAAGATTTCCTGGAGAAATTCCCAAATCAACTTCTGGAACATTTAAGAAAGCAACTTCAGAAGCAATTGCCGAAAGAATACCAGATAGGACTAATGAAGCAATTTCCTAAGGAATTGAAAAAAATACTGGAGGAAGCCCTAGGAAAGTTTTTTAATCAACTTCTGTCGATATTTCCGAATGAGTTCGTGGAATTATTTTCCAAGAAACTTAGGCTGGAAATTCAAATGCAACTCCTACAGAAATTTCAGTAAACAGTTGAGGGGTTTAGAAGTAAATGGGTGTAAGCGACAAAACCCGCTTTCGAGTAAATGAGGTTTAAAGTTTTTCATCAATTTTCCATCCCATACAAAATGGATGGAGTTGTCGGGGCCCGTAGCGTAGTGGCTACACGTTCACTTCATAAGTGAATGCCCCGACACTTGCAATTTTTCGTCAGTTGCTCTTCCCCCCGAGAGCGGCTGACACCTGACCCTCTTCTGAGCATATGCTCTATCGGCCCCGGAATCTTGGATATCGGCTAACGGCAACCCATAATGGACCCCCAATCGGACTGGAAAAGGAACAAGAGCCATACATCAACATCCTCGTGCTCATCATTCTATCATGGACAGGGTAGAAAAGTGACAGCAGCGCAAATGCAAACAGCTCGATATAGTAGAATTAGAATAGAATACATTTAGGCGCTGTACAAAGTGTAAGTGCAGCTACCAATAGATTACCCGCAGGAAGTGTGTTCAATGTTCAAAGCCAATTTCTAAACACCTTAGAAAATGTTACAGCTTAGGCAAAGTTTTCTTTCATTTTTCAACAAAAATTTTGGATAAATTTTCAAAAATTGGCAGAATTTTAGCTTAAAATGTGCTTTGGCGCACACGTCTAGTTTACAGTTGTCTGCAGGAGTAAAATCATTTTATTTTGTATGGCGAAAAGCATCTAAACTCGAATTTCTCGAAATAAACAGAAACAAAATAGTTGGTAGGCACCGAAGCGGTCATCATTGCACAACCGCTACCAAATGTTTTTTCGAATACTGTGTTCCACTGCGAGACATTCGCCTTTAGGTGCTATTCCCCATACAATATTTTTGCGATTTACTTTTTAGCGGTTTTTCACGCATAGAAGCTAGCGCCGGCGATGCGGAGAGTAGGAAATCAGCCAAAGCATTGATTTCATTAATAGTGCATCATCCTACATATTTCACGTTACTTTTGAAAAGGGCCTATCCCTAGAACGTAAACATTGAGAAAAATCGATGCAAACATTTTCCATCACATTTCCTATCCGTATTTCACAGTGTGCATCAATAATCAAGATTGCATTAAAAATTATCAAAAAAGTATGAAAAATTATAGATAAACATGTTAAGCTAATTTGGAAAGTTTCACCCGGTGTAGGCCTTATTGTGAGTCTTTCTAAAATTTTCTTAGCGTGGGCTGGCCACCCGAGTGAGTCTGTTATTGACATCGAATCAAGGCTCGGCCCACGTTGAGAGAGAGAATTCTCTCTCTCGGCGCTCGGGCCAGGAGCCGTTCGGAAAATTTTCGGTTGTTGGCCTACCAAAGAAAACAAAATTTTACCGTTATTGGCCCATTTGGAGCACGGGCTTATGAATGATTGGAAAAAAAAAGCAGTGATTGGCCGTTTTGAAGATGGGGTTATTCTGATAAGGTTTACGATTAGGCGGGTGATGTTTGCACAGTAAGCTACTGTTGGGGGATGCTATGGAATGGTATCAAAATCGATTTGTTTACATTTTAAGGATAGGCCCTTTTCGCGAGATATATCCTGATGATCTGCGATCTGAGCAGCACTCGATTTTGATCTGCCCAGCTTTGTACGCATCAGCCTAATTAGTTTTGTCTGAAACCCATGTTACTTCTGATGAACCATAGATTTGAAGCACCAAGCTTCAGGAAAATTGGCCTGCAATTATGGATTAATCGCCTTTTTCTAAATTCTATGCTTTCTGTTCAAAAAAGCTCTACTTCGGTAAACATCCAACTATAAACAATCGATCAGCTGACTAACTTCCAGCACTACGAATACACACATTCGACCAAGCGGTGATGAAATTCTCCAGGTGCTGTCAAAACTCCACTAAACCGGCTACGATTCCAACTTTTCTCAACATCTGATCAAGGGGTTTTAATTTCTCATCGCCACCGTCGTCGTCATCGTCGTATTTGATTGACCCATTAAGTAGACGTGAATGTGAAGTCATTTCGATCCTCGATCAGTGGTGGTCACATAATACCCTCTGAAAGAAAAAAGTTAGTTTGTGTTTTTATACAAAAGCCCAAATTGGGGCCCCAAATTAGCCGAACGCGCTGAGCTAAGATCGATCTGAGGAAAAAAAAGACGGACAACAGCTATAAAACCTGAATGAATATGTGTATGCGCAGAAGGTACACGAAATCGATCGATCGCTAACCGATCGAAGCCAACAGCCAGCGATGGACGGGTCGGACACTCGCTCGCGGTATAATGTGAATGTTTTGTACCTGTTGAACAGCCCACCGCACCGCTGCCCTGCTCCACTCTCCGACTGGACTACCAGCAACTACCGCACTAACCTTGGTCCAATTTCGTCCGGCCGTCTGCGTGCAGCGGAGACGACCTTGACTCGATTCACCACCCCACCCCGTCCGTCCCTGCCGTGTGACCACATTTCATTCGCCACTAAAACTGCTTTCGTAGCTGTGCTTTCTCACCCGTCTGTCTGTGGTGGTAGTGTTTTCCCTTTCGCTGCGGCTGGCCGGCTGCTGGCGTTACCTACAGAACCACGCGATCGATCGATCGATCATTCCTCGATCGCCGACTCGAAAGACTTGAATAGCAGCACTATGTAACGGTGCGGAACCGTTATTAACTCGTTCACATGTTTCTGCCTCATTTGGTCAAGGGAAGGGCTCGATCGATCCCGTGCGATCTTCATCGGGGCATCCGTGATGAGGCCGGTGCCTTCTTATAGATTCTATGGAAGTCACGCGATCCAGTGGTAGGACGACGAAGGGATCTAGTTCTGGGTCGTCTTTCTTGGCGGTTGAGCTTTGAAAGCCGGCTCCAGAGGCACGTTATCCTTCATTTGGGACATTTGTTCCAACCTATGTATGTATTTCGATAGTGACCTACATGTGATCTTCTTCAAATACCTGGTTCTATTCTCGGCTCGGCAAACCCCTGTGACGAACGATCGCAAAAATATTGACACTTTGTCTCACCATTGGTTGTCATCCGACGTCGCCATGATCTCATTCTTGAATTCTCATCGCGCACGTAGGTACTCGGCGACGAGTCGTCAAGTCGCAGAGCGATCAACGGCTATTGACCAACAACCCGGACCGGCGGGAGTTGTTCAAACATCCGGCTTCTTGGAAATCACTCCGCTGCGCTGGCTGGCTGCTGACGATGAGTTCGGGGAGCAATTAGCGCGTGTCGTCCGCGTCCATCGACGATCGGCGGGCCCGTGATCACCCATCGCGAAGGGGTACCCTTGGGTACATAAACAAACATTGTTTATTAATTGCGCGACTTTACCACCCGTCACTACTGCGCCACGATGCGATGCGCGCGGTTGAAACGGTTCGTTGATTTTGATTTTGTCGCCGGCAGCGGTCGTCGTTATTAGTCGTTCGCGTTGATCATGATTGTTGGTCAACCGCGACAAGGCATGTCCCGTCCCCCGGGCGATGCCGCTTCTGGCGGCTGAAAATTGACGGCTGTCCGTCTCCAAGGTCGCGATCGCGATCTTCGGAACCGTTACGTAATGGCACTATTGTTTATCAAGCGGCTGTAGGGCTGGTTGGCAATGATCACGCTTGGTTTGATCTAAGCTATGCTGGCGACTCTCGCTGACTTTGAGCTGTAGATGTCCGTGAAAATCTACCACTTGAAGATCAGCAGGTGGAATTCAGACCGACGATTGGAAAGTTCAGCGTCCAGCAGCTGACAAACGAGGATGGCATACGACGACTCATCGACTACGCCGTCTCCTGGAACATGGCCATTCGCAGCTTACTTACCTTACCGGTCAGACTAAGGGCTGAGTGACCTCTGATGTACATAGGAGTCGTCTCCATTCTACTCGGTCCATGGCTGTGCGTCTCTTCTTGTACCGGTCGGATGACTCTCGAGAACCCTTTTAGTCGGTTTGCTATCCGACATCCTTATGACGTGACCCGCCCACCGTTGCCTCCCGATTTTCAAGGTGTGAAGATGTTTGGTTCTCTCAGCAGATGATGCAGTTCGTGGTTCTTTCGCCTTCTCCAATTCCCGTCTTCCATCTGCACTCCACCGTAGATGGTACGCAACACCTTCCGTTCGAAAACTCCAAGGGCGCGTTAGCACGTAGAGTCCATGCTGCGTGTCCAAAGAGGACTACCGGTCTAATTATCGTTTTGCAGATAGTTAACCCTCTAGAGAAAACCTTAAATGATGGTCCATTTCGGAAACCTGGGGTCCATTAGGATCACAAATTCGTTCTTCTGTATCGCATGATCCTGATTTATTAGAATATCGGTGTCTTCAGTAAAGTTGTTGGGTCGGTCAAGGACTTACAGATGCTGGACCTTTTAATTCGGAATTTCATATATAGGTGGTGCTAGTGAGCATGTGAGTATTCAGTATTTGAGCACATATATACATCAAGATCCTGACCACATAGAATTTTGGTGTTCTCAGCAAAGTTGTTTATTAGGTAAAGTGTTTACTAATGATGGACCGTTTGTTTGAAAATTTCACACATAGATAATCATATATCTGGATCTTGAGCATAGTATTTTGGTACGTCAAGGACTTACAGGTGATGTAGCGTTTGATTTGGAACTCCACGTATACCCAACCAACAATTTGGTTGCTATATCGAAATTGTAACTGAAATAGTCACACATATAAAGCACCAAAAAAATCGTATTCAATGCAAGAAACAGCTACATACTAAAGTGGAGGCCATATCGAAACATATATCCGATTACTGCGATTCCATCTAACATGATTTACGATTTCTCGAAAAATTTCTACGATTTCGTCGATTTTCTCCGTCTAAATATACGATTATGCATGATCTTATTACGATTGAGTGTGCCGATATACAACTCAAAATTTTCAAATTAAAAAAAATCAATTGGTGTTCTGTGGGAATCGATCTTAGGTCCTTTGATTGAGAACTGTGTGTTATCTCTATTGACTATATTGCCAAGATGGAAGTTGAGAGTTTCTAGTGAATGGAATGAAACAAATAAAAATTACAGTAGACGTTCGCTCGGTGCAAACGGTTTAACTGCAATGCTTTTTAACTGCAGGTCCGGTAAGTGCAATAATTTTGCAGTTGTCGCACCGCTATCTGTCAAAAACGAAACGTCAACAGAGTTGCGATGTTTTTCAGATGCACTACAGCTGCATTGCGATGTTTTTGAGTGCATTCTGGCTGCGTCCAACAGCAATTGACAACTGTTTGACGGCTGTCAGTCGTTGCAGTTAGCGAATTTCATTCGGTAACTGAAACGTAAACATGTTCCACTTATCGAACGTCTTCTGTAGCATGATACGATGCGCGATTTGTAGTGGAAGCGTTGTTGTTGTGCATTGAGTTGCTCCAAAAGAGCGTTGTTGTTGTGCATTGAGTTGCTCCAAAAGAGGTGCCGTGCAAGAGGCTCGGAATTCACATCGTTGTTGGAATATATACACCACTTGTCATCAAGTGAATAAAAATATGTAGTATGAAAACCTACATGTTTGGCTGAAAATATTGCTACCATAGTTGGCATGTGTCAACAAAAAAAAACAAATTTGTGATGAATACATTTTTCTCTGTTCTCCATCCACAAAGATGTAAACAAAACCATTTACGATTTCCGAGATTAATATTCGACTATTAAAAGTGCAGTAACAATCATATGCGACTGTAAAAATGAATATACGATTTCTACGATTTCGTTCATTTCGTATACGACGCAAATATGACGCAAACGATCAATATACAATATTCTTATAGTTGTATACGATTGCATCGATTTTAATCATACCTCTAGGAAGGCAGCTCGATTTAGCAGATTCATATACGATTTAAAGCGACGACTTTCACGATTCAAAGAAATCACATATACGATGCTAGCAAACTTGTAGCTTGACACTCAGAACGTATGATTGTTTTACGATTATATCCGATTCTGTGCGATCCTACCGATAGTATCTAGCACCTTTTATGATAGGAGACGACTACATGAAACGAAATCGTAATTGAAATTTCATTTGGCATAAAATGCGATTTTAGGCAATCATTGTCAACAAACATAAATATTATTATACAATTCTGATTCAATATATAAAAATATACGATTTTTTCCACACAATGATTTACGATATGTGGTTGGCTGGGTAGGTGGTGTTACTGAGCACGCATATTTCATATATCTCATATATCGAGGGATTCTGATCACTTAGAAAGATGGAGTCTTCGGAAAGTTGTTGCGTAGGCCAAGTACTTACTGTCCATTGGCCGTTACATTTGGAAATTCGCCATACGTAGATGGCATTGGTCAACATGCAAATTGTATATGTCATATATTTCAGGATTCTGAGCTGAGCAAGGAAACATGGAGTCTTCGACAAAGTTGTTGGGTAGATCAACGACTTACAGTTAATCGACCGTATAATTCGGAACTCCACATGTAAGTGTCGGTACCGAGTATGCAAATTAAATATCTCATTTATCTTAGCATTCATTGCCATAACTTTCAGGTTTACCTATTTTGTTGAACAAGTTACTTTTTGCGTCGTGGCTCACGCTGTACAACATAGTGACAATGAGTACTATTTATGTGTGGGTATATGTTTGTTCTACTAACATGGCAAACTTGTGGCCGTGCGGATAGCATCGTCAAACATACTCGATGGTGTGTCATACTGTTTGAGCAAGAGAGAGAGCAGCGCTGGAGTCGTAGTGGTAAGCGTGATGGTCTAGGTTCTCTCGTAATTTGTGAGACAAAAATATCTATTCCCGCCTTCCTTTGGATGGACACTGTACATTGTACAGCCGTTCGTCCCGGCCCATGTTTTGTTGTTTTGAAATGTAGGGTGGCATGTGTGTGTGTGTGTGAACTTTGGGGTGAGTCAACCAATCAATCCCAAAAAATGTACCAATCATAGCTAACTAGTTGGGAAACCAGCAGTCAAAGTTTGAGAGTTTTTGGTGCATTCAATAAAAAGTTACAGCTTGTTGACAATTTTCTAGCCTATAATGAAAATTGGCATGCTCATGTAAATTTACAACTAGCGCCGCCTAGTGGCAGAAACTCGAATCAAACAATAATTCAAATGAATGCCCTTGATCTACCACACAATTTTGCCGAACACACCACATTTCCAAATCATCAGAATCCTGAGATATGTACAGTTTGAAATTTGTTTGCACTCTAGCGCCATCTAGCGGTGGAATTCCGAATCATGCACACCATCATCTGTAAGTCCTTTACCAACCAATCAACTTTGCCGAAGACACCAAAGCTCCATGTAGTCAGGGTCCTGAGATATAAAAAATTTAAATTTCGTTACTATTACGTATCTTTGTCTGTGATTTATGTGATGTCAAAGACAAGTAGATGCAACACTGACAAAATTTCTATCCCATATATTTAGAGAGTTGATTTTTCAGTTGACTGCTTAAGAACTTTGCGATGATAAGCCGTATGATTGAAAATTCTAGCTACTATAAGGCGTAGCTATGTAGAGTGAAAACAAATTTTAAATTTTACAATTCTCAGGATCCTGATTATTTAGAAATATGGTAACTTCGGCAAAGCTGTTAAGAAGATCAAGGTGAATTATTATTTGGTTCGAGTTTCTGTCATTAGGTGGCGCTAGTAGCAAATTTACAAAAACATAGAAATTTTAATTATTAGCCAGAAAATTTTAAACAAGCTATAACTTCTTATTAAGCGAACTAAATTTCGACTGCAAGATCTGCAACTAGTTAGCTATAATTGGTACAAATTTGGGCTTGATTGGTTAACTCTACGTGAAGTTGAAGTGTTTCTAGTAAAATTCTTCTAATTTCACTGCAGTCCAATAAACTACTATATTATAGGGTTAAGTTAACCAAATTTAATGAAATTTTGAAAATATATGACTAATAATTTGGTCTTTGTTTACCATTTGACTTGACTCAAATTTGTCTGAAGAGAAAAAAGTTACAGCTTGTTTAATACATTTTTAGAAATTCTATTAATTTGCAACCTATTTGTAAACTATTGTAACTAAATTTGTAACTAGCACCGCCTAGAGATGAAATTTCATCATCAAACTGTAAGCTGTTAACTTACCAAACAGTTTTGCCGTGGAAACCATCTTTCTTAGTAACCAGCGTCCTGAGATTAAAAAAATATAGGCTCTTTAGCGCCACCTATTAGTGAAATTTCGAATCAAACGGCCCATCAACTGTTAGTCCTCGACCAGCTTAACAGTATTGCCGAGCACACCAATACTCCAAGTAATTAAAACCCTGAGATATATGGGTGAGAAATTGTGTTATTGTTGTGTCTGTTGTCTCTGGTATCACAAGATGTGATGTCTCTTAGCTTTTTTTTGGGATCCACTGGTTTGCATTTGGTTCATCAAAATATTTGAACAGCCCCCTGTGAACACTCTGCGCGTGCACTGAGTGGTGTTTTTTTTTCTGAGTGCGCGCGGAAATTGTGCACTGGGATTATAACTTGCAGGCTCTTGTGTTATATGATTCACTAGCGTCATCTAGTGATAGAGGTTCGAATGAAACGGTCCATTATGTGATCAGGATCTTGAGATATATGAGATGTAAAAATTGCATGCTCACTAGCGCCACCTATGTGTGGAGTTTCAAATCAAAGGGCCCATCATCTGGAAGTAATTGACAAACACAACAACTTTCTCGAAGACGTCATCTTTCTAAGTGATAAGGATCCAGTGATATATGAGATACAAAATTTACATGCTCACTAGCACCACCTAGTGGTGGAATTTCGAATCAATCGGTCCATTATCTGTAAGCGCTCGACTTACTGAGCAACTTTCCCCAAGACCTGATGCTTCTACAAGCTCTAGATCTTCCGATAATTTCGTTTGAAGACATTATATTACTAAATTGTTTATGCCAAATAGCGCCATCTAGTGGGGAAATTTCGAATTAACCAATTTACCGTCAGATGGCGCATGACTTACCGAACAAATTTGCCGAGGACATGAATATTCTAAAACATCAGAATCAAAAGATATAGAGAATTCAATTTGGGGTCCGTATGGACCCCAGGTATACAAAATCGCCCGGTTCAACTTTGACTTGGAATAAAAATCAAAGTATGCCATGAAATCAACTTTTTGCTTGAATAATAGAACTAGGTCTAGATCAAAATACACATAAATATAAACAAAAAAAAAACTAGGTCTAGTTTGAAGGTATTGAAAAAAATAAAGTCAATATGTTATACCCAACTTGTTTGCCAATACTGCAAAGTTGCCTGGGGGTCCAAATGGTATCCATTAGAGGGTTAAATTCGTGTGGCGGCGAACTTTGTTCGATGGTAGAGTTCTGCGGAGTCCAAAGTAAACTCGATTTCCTGCCACAATGCGTCTCTGAATTTCTCTGCTGGGGTCGTCGATGGCGGCCACTAGTGAGTCCAAGTGCACGAATTCTTCAATCGCCTCTATTTTATCACCGTCGATAGAAATTCTGGGTGGATAACGCGGTCTTCCCTGGAGCCCTTTGCCATTATGTATTTGTCTTCGACACATTAATGACTAATCTGATTCGCTTCATTCTTTAGTCGGATGTACGTTTCCGCCGTCGTCTCAATTTTGCGAGCTATAATATCAATATCATCAGCGGAACCAAGCAGCAAAACGGACTTCATAAAAATCGTTCCACTCGTGTTTATCTCCGCTCTCCTTATTATACCTTCTAAGGCGATGTTAAACAGTAAGCACGAAAAACCACTACCTTGCCGTAAACCTCTGCGAGATTTGAAAGGACTCGGAGAGTGTCCCTGCTACTCGAACTACGCACATCACTCGATCAACCGTCGCCTTAATCAATCGTATCAGTTTATCCGGGAATCCGTATTCGTGCATAATCTGCCATAGCTGGTCTCGATCGATTGAATCAAATGCCGATTCGCCATCGATGAACAAGTGATGTGTGGGCACGTTGTATTCGCGGCATTTCTACAACACCTGGCGGACGGCGAATATCTGGTTCGTTATAGCCCGTTCACCCATAAATCCAGCCTGATATTGCCCCACGAACTCTCTTGCAATCGGTGATAGGCAGGGATGCCACATATACAGATTTTTCTGTAATCATATGTACAGATTTTCTCACAGCTTTTCATACAGAATTCTGTATACCAATATTACAGATTTTTGGAAATGATACAGATCATACAGATTTTTCAGAAACTTACAGAATTTCAATCAGATTTTCTGCGAAATATTACAGATTTCATACAGATTTTTGACAAAACATGGTGATACAGATTATACAGATTTTTGGAAGGCAAAATACAGATTTAAATGTGGCAACACTGGTGATAGGCAGCTTCATAAAATCTGAGAGAGTATCTTGTAGGCAGCGCTCAGTAGTGTGATCGCGCGGTAGCTCCCGCAATCCAACTTGTCACCCTTTTTGTGGATGGGACACGCGATACCTTCCATCCATTCCACCGGTAATACTTCCTCCTCCCAAATCTTGGTAATGACCCAGTGTAGTGCTTTCGCCAGTGCTTCTCCACCGTATTTTAGAAGCTCGCTTGGCAGACTGTTTGTTTATAGTTATTTTTCAACTGTATATTTACTTACATATTTTTTTTCTCTTTTTATACTTACAGGTAATACTCGTTTCAGTGGTTTATTGTGCGAACGGTGTCTCAAAGTAAGTTTTGTACGGACTTTTTAAGATTTCTGTTAGTTTTGTTCCTTTGTCATGTTTCACGGTTCGTTTTGCGACCATCGCCGCTGACATGGATATGATTGTCGCCATGACTCTCTTGTTCGCCTCTTGTACAAACAAAGCGCACCAAGCAGTGCACTATGTCTAAATGGCAAACTCTCTCATTTGCCCGTCAGGCATCATCACCGCTCAGAGAGAGGGATTGATCCTCTTGCAACCAGCCCCAAGCACACTCAGCAACTGCCATCGTCGCAAGGAGGCGAGAGTGAATCCACAAAATGCGCGTATTTTCGGACGTATTATGTTTTGCTGATTCGTATTACGTGGAAAAGGTGATTCCAGAATCCGGAACCAACGATTACCTCGTGATGGTCGCGCTCATTCCTAGCACTGACTCGACTTTTTGGCAGAATTTGTAAAGAAGTTTTTGTAAAGCCTACCTCGAAATTTTTTGTAGAGGCTTGTGAAAGAGCTTACACTCAGGCAAATAAACCTAAGATCATCATAAGGTCTAACTTATGAAATGGCCTTTAAACAATTCATAACGGCTAGAACGATTTTCATAAGGTCTGTCTATGACGCAGAATCGACTCACAGTTTGGCTTTTATACACATTTAACAACACGATATTCTCAAGCGTCGATAGCCGCGTGGGTTGGGCACGAGCTCCCCAAGTAACACACTTGTCACCGAAGAGTCACGGCGGCGCAGGTTTTTGTTGCGCAGAAGCACTGTGACTTACTTCTAACAAATAAACACTTATTTACTTAAACGTACTTTGCCTAAAAATACTTCAAGTTTTTACGTCTATTTCAGACATACTAGCCGACTGGTATAGCCGGAAAAGAGCAATAAAATCATTGTCAAACACTTACTTGCTAGAAGTAAGTCACAGTGACTTTTGCGCAACATAAACCTGCGCCGCCGTGACTCTTCGGTGACAAGTGTGTTACTTGGGTCAGTGATCTTGACGTTCATGGATCGATTCCAGTCTGTATCATTTTGTGATTTTTCTGCTCTTTTCATAAGTTTATCATATGTAATTAGGTCATATAAAGCATGTTCAATTTTCATAAGGTATTCTTATGGCATCCATACTTTACAGTTATGGCTAAATAGCATAAGGTATTTTGATGAATTTCGGTAGTTTACTTCGCTGAGTGTAGAATTATTGTGAACAAGCGACTGCTCCCGGGATGTAACTTGTATACATCTATTTCCTGTATCGTCAACAATGTCTCATCACGTCTTCGGTCAGATTCTGATGAAACAACAATTATACAACAAACAAAAATGTAATAGTTTGAACGTCGGACCACATGATAGATCAATTCACCATGAGACAGAATTTCTTACAAATGTGAAGGTGTGGTCATCCGGACGCGCTGTGGATTGTTTTCACTGTCGCCATGAGACAGAATATCTTACAAAAGTAAGGGTGCGGTCATCCGAACACGCTGTGGACTGTTTTTACTGTTCAACGAGGAATCCTGGGCAGATCTCTTGGAGAAATGCTGAAAGGCATATCCGTATGGATATCCGAAGGAATCCGAGGAGGAATCTCCGGAGAAACACCCGCAAGGATTATGGATGAATTCACTGAAAGGATTCCCGAATGGAATCCCTGCAGAAATTCTGGAAGAATCCTGAGAGAAATCCCTTGAAGAATGCCCGAAAGAATCTATGTGAGAGTCCGTAAAAATCTCGAAAAAGATTTCCCAGGAGCAATCTTTGAAAGAATCACAGAAAACGTTTCTAAGGGAACCCCGAGAGAAACTATTGGGTGAATTTCCGGTGGAGTTCTGGGAAAATCCCCGGTGGAACCTTTGAAGAAATCTATGGAAGAATTACTGATCTTTGAAACAAACTGCGAGAGGAATCCCGAAAGCAATCTCTGGAACAATCACAGGAAAAGTTCCAGAAACCTCTGGAGGTATTCCTGGAGGAATAATTTGAGGAATCTCTGTAGAAAATCCTGTAGTATTTCTGTAGGAATTCCGCGGGAATTTCCGAAAGGAATCGTTCGAGAAATTCCGGCAAAAACATCTCGAGGTTATCCGGAAAAAATCTCTATAAATCCTGGTGTGAATCGTGGGTGGAATTCCTGAAAGAAACCTCGAAGGAACTCCGAGAAGCTAATGCTTTGAAGGAATCCCGAAAGATATTCATAGAGAAATCCTGGGCAAAATTCTTAGAACACTTGGGGAGGAATCTCCGCAAGAACCTCCGCAGAAATCCCAGGAGGTATATCGGAGAAATTCAAGGAGGATTGCTGGGAGAGTTCACTGGAGAAATCTTTGGGGTTATCTTGGAAATAATCCCAGGAGGAATTCTAGAGAAATCTTAGGAGCAATCCCTAGAAGAATCCTGAGAGGAATCGTCGAAAGAAAGCCTGGAGAAATCCTTAGAAAAATTCCCAAAAAAATCTTCAAAAATAATTCCAAGGGGAACCCTACGGGAAGTCTCTCTATAAAGGAATCCCGAGATAAATTTCGGAAGAAATAGTTGGACGTATCCCCGGGAAAATCTCTGGAGAAACCTCTGCTACAGTCACAGAAGGAAGCTCAGAAGCGATGCTGCGAAAACCCTCTGGAAGAATACTGAGAGGCATCTCTGGAAAAATCTCCACATGAGTCCGAGGTGGAATCTCTGGAGAAATCTCAGCAGGAATCCTGAGAGAAATTCCTAGAAAATCCCTATAGAAATCTCGGAGGTAATGCTGGGAGAAGTCCCGGGAGCAATCTTTGTTGGAATCACAGAGGCCATTTCTCAAGAAATCCCGGGAAGACGGATCCCTGGAGACCCCGGCAACTGGTCCTGCAGTAATGTTGGGAGATATCCTAAGACAGGATGTAGGAGTCCCGGGAGAAATCTCTAGGATTCCGGATGGAATATCTGGCAAGATTCTTTGAAGGAATTCCGAAAAAATGTTTAAAGGAATCTCGGGAGGAATTCTTGAAGGAACCCCGGGAGGAATTCTGTAAGCAATCCCTGAATGTATCTTTGGAAGATTTATACTGTCGATCCTCCATGAGTCGATGTTCCTTGACTCGATATCGACTCATGGAGGTAATTTTTTCCATACTGAAAAATATTTTCTGGGTTACTATGATGGTCCCCTTAAAACGCTTCCCAAAGGATTTTTGCTCCACTACTCGATATTTCCTTGAATCGATGGTCCCTTCAATATCGACTCATGGAGGTTTTACTGTACTAGAAACTTTAGTGAGAAGGTTCTCAAAAAGAACTCCATGACAACATCTGGGGAGAAATAAAGAGAGATCACTGGGATTATTTTGGAAATATCTCTATAATGCTTATATATTTCAAGCTATTTTGGCAGCATAGCACATTCTGTTCCTGTACAGTTGTAATGAGAAAAACCCTAAATAATCCACCTAGCGGTGATGGTGCCTTTCTCGTGCCTTCGAAACCCTATTTCAACAAAACTCAAGTGACATGTTGATGAATATCATACGTTTAACGGATATCCATTTCATGGCATCAGAAGTCATATAGTTTTTCTGGCTCTTGATATTTGAGCCTTGAACTCTTGAAAAAAAGCCGCAATCTTGAATTTTGAGTCACCATTTTAGATTTAAGTCCGGCATCTTGGAAATTCTGGTCGCCATTTTTGCACTCCAGACTTCTTCCCCATTCCAGATATGCTCATATTGAATGTTTTTAGAGCCCAAAACTCAATTAAACAGCCACAATCATGAACTTTGAGACGCCATCTTGAGTATTCTGGTCGCCATTTTTGAACACCGGTTGTCTTTCCCATATCAAACATAGCCATATTGAATTGTTTTAGAGCCGAATTCTCTATTAAACAGCTGGCATCTTGAATTTTGAGACGCCATCTTAAATTTTGAGAACCCATCTTAGATTTTTTGGTGCCATCTTGGATATTTTAATCGTAATTTTTGGACTCCAGACATCTTCCCAATACCAAATATACCTATATTGAATGGTTTTAGAGCCTAAAACAGCCACCATCTTGAATTTTGTGCCGCCTTCTTGGATTTTCGATCTTGGATATTCTGGTAGCCATTTTTGAACTCCGGACATCTTCCTCATACCAAATATACCCATATTGCTTGGTTTGAGCGCCTAAAACTCCACTAAACAGCCGCCATCTTGAATATTGGTCGCCATTTTAGGAGTCCAGACATCTTTCCCATACCAAATATAGCAATAGTGCATGATTTTAGAGTCTATAAAACCATTGAATAGCCGCCATCTTGAATCTGGAGTCACCATTTTGGGTTTAAGAATGCCACCTTGAATATTCTGATCGCCATGTTTGGACCCCAGACATTTTACCCATACTATATGTATTTATATTGAATGGATTTAGAGCCTAAAACTTCATTAAACAGCCACCATCTTGAATTTTGTGCCATCATATTGGATTTTAGACTGCCATATTCGTTATTCTGGTCACCATTTTTGGAGTTTCATCCCTGGCTTCATCCCTATACCAAATATACCCATATTGTATGGCTTAGGTTCTAAAACTCCATTAAACAGTCGCCATCTTGAATGTTTTTCAAGAATTCAGTT
>NW_026917471.1:0-25000 GCF_035046485.1 Aedes albopictus
AAAAAAAAATAATCCGAAAAGTATTGCCGAAGGAATTTGTTAAGGATTTTCCAAAAGATTCGACGACGAATTTTTCAAAGTTATTTCAGATGAAATTTCCAAAGTAATTTAAAATAAAAAAAAATATGCCGAAGAAATTCCCAAAATTATTGTACATTTCAAAACAGAAATGCTACGAAATTTGTCAGAGATTTTCGAAGAAATTCCCTAAGCGATTGCTGAAGGAATAGCTCAATTAGCTGCTTCAGTTCTTAAGGAACTCTCAATTGAATTGTCGAAAAAATTGGTGGAAGAATTAAAACAAGATCTCTAGAATATCTCAAGACAAACTATAGAGGAGTTTCCGGAATAATTTAAAAAAATCTAAGATATTTTTAAAGGCATTGCCGACGAATAGTTCGCTTTTGCAACGAATCGTTTGTAGCTTCTACAGGAAACGAAGTCTGGCAAAGATACTTGAGATCACTGAGGCATGATTAACATCTAAAATCTGCGGTGGCATTTAAAAGTAGGTATTTGTGATTTCTCCACCAATGTGAACAACCAATTTCCCCTGTCCAACTTCTATGAGAAAATTACTTAGACAACTTCACCATCCAACTCTCGCCGAACCGTTACAAACGCCCGACGAAGCATGTCCCACAAAACAACAAGTTCACTTTTCCAGATGTCAATCGAACGGTGGTTTTACCGCCATCAACCGACAGATGTACCCTCAGATATCGATGCAAACTGCTGGAAAGATCATTTCCGCATTGTCAGCCGTGCTGTTTTTTATCACTCGTTATCCATCCCTGGATCGAAGCCGCACTTTGGTGCCACTATTTGCCGGGTAGCAAATTTTATCATGTAAATTAAACCTGGGTCTGCTGGCTGCGCCAGGAACCGACTTTCTCGACAACATTAGGCAGTGTGTCACACAAAACCCATCGATTTTTCTCCCAGGAGCCCTCTCTTGTTCAACAACAACAGCAGCAGCAATGCGATTGCCGCCACGCTGATTGCAGACATCGGACGGACGATCATCCCAGCGACAACAACTGTTTTTACCATCTCATTTTTTCCCCTCATCTACACGCCTTTCAGAGTTCGCTTGACATCGATTAGTTTGTTAAGGCCTTGGCAGTCGGTACAAGCAGCTACAAGCCAGCACTCGGCAGCAGCGATTGGGAGATTGCAAATAGAGTTTCTCCCAAACTATGACGGTCAGGCAGAAAAGACTATGTCGACGATCAACGACGGATGTATAATTATCTTATCTAATGAACTACATCTGATTTGTGAGTAATAGCGCGCAAATAGGGGGTCCCCTCGCTACTGGAGGCTGCTGCTATTATTTGTACTAGATGGAGGCACCAACAATAATAATGTTGTCGTAAGTTATTTTTTTCTACGATGATCTTCGCTCGGAGTTGTCGATGGCCATGCGCGGTTGGAGCTGAGAAGATGGCATTTATCCACGATGATGGGTAGCTGTGGATGATGATCGCCGCCAAAGTCTGTGGAATTTCACGACCTACATCGATATGATTCGCGAATCGAAATTTTAAATCGATCATCGCCGGTGCTGCCGAACGGGCAATCGCGGACCTCACCGATCAAGTTCAACGCACGAACAAAAAAGCATGAACACGAACTCATGTCGGAAGCCCCCCGAACAAAAACCAGAATCGCTTATTTTTTGTTTTGTTTTGCGAATTCTCTACGCTCTCACTGGTTGGAATTTTCTCTCTGAATGCTAAGTTCTCTCACGAGAGTTTACCACCGCCGCTCATATAGTCGTCCCTTTTCGCCCTTTTTGGTTACTTGCCCACAGGAGAGTGCAAGTATGGCCGTCCAGGTGAGTCGGAGTCGTTAACCTGTCCAATCTGCACGGGTACCCCATCTCGCTCTCACGCCCCGAACGAACACTCGCGATCCCGGAGAAAGGTACCTTGTGCAAGAACGTCAAGAACCAGTTTTAATTGCATGCGCTCTCTCTGGTTTCCGAAGGTATTTCGCTCTCACCGAGCGAAGAAGAACGAGAGAGAGCGGGAGCTCGCACCGGTTCCCGCACAGGTGAGCTGCGATCGCGATCAACGATCGCTCAGTTAACGAGTTAACTTTGAACGGAGCGCACGCGCGAATCCACGCTCGTTCGTCGGTTGAATCGAAGTCGTTTTGTGCCCGGTTATCCTTTGTGTCGGAGTGATCCTGCCTGAGAATCGGCCGTGACGCGTGAAGTGTCTAGTCACGATAGGAAGTTCTAGACCAGCGTTCGGTTGTCCAAAAGTTCTGGCCAAGAAGCCCCCGCGAATCAATGAACACCGTCGTGCCCCATTCTTATAGACCTGATTTGGAACGGTGCGAAGAGGAACGAAATTGGATTATTCAGTTTTATCGCGACTGTAAATTTAAATTTACGATCAACTTTTATGGATTATTTTATCAGGATCATTTAATTTAAAAGAAGAAAGAACACAGCGGAGGAGAGAACAGTGCCCGGGCGAAGAGAGCACAAACGGGTCGAGCCGCGCAACGCAAAAGAAACAGATCGAGAGGTGTTTTTTGTTGTTATTATGTGCGCGTCGTCGTTGACGGCTGCGCTGCTGGGATGAGTGTGTAGTGCCGAGGGGAAAAAGGATTCGATCGAGTTTTTCGAAAGTGATCTCCGGAAAGCAAGTGAAGAAAGGAGAATAAATTGATAAGAAAATAAGATAATGTGAAGTGAAATTTATTCGCCTCTTTAAGTGCGTTGATAAAAAAGAAAATAAACCGGGCCGAGAAGGTGAAGAGAACGCACCTAAAACAACGATCATCTGGATCAAAACATAGCGAGTGAGGTCTCGGGAATTTCGTTCGGCAGCAGCAACAGCATCTGGGTCCCAGGAAGACAGTGCAAAGCGAACAGTGAAACAATTATTGAAACGGACATGTCCAAAGCAAATGTGGTGTTGTTTCTCAA
Source organism: Aedes albopictus (assembly GCF_035046485.1). NCBI lineage: Eukaryota > Metazoa > Arthropoda > Insecta > Diptera > Culicidae > Aedes > Aedes albopictus. The sequence continues at coordinate 2,945 of NW_026917471.1, forward strand.
ATTAGTTGCTGGTTAATGGGGGGTTGGAATCGATCTAGTGAGTGAAAACGAAAACAAACAAGTGGGGCCACCCCAAGTGACCCTGGGCTTCAAAATTGCAACGCTACGAAGATGCGTCCGTCGCCGGCCTTGTTGTCGGTCCTGTTTGGCACCATTTTCGGTGTCTTTGGTGCATCGTTGAGCAAGTCGCTCTTGTCACAGGCTCCCGACGAATGCCGGTGGTCTGGTTATAGTGAAGACGATCTTACCCTCGTGTGTAGACTTAGAACTATCAATAGTGAGCTGGAGAATACCAATTTTAGTGTACTGCATCCAGAGAATACTGTTCGACTACGGTTACAGTGCAACGATGGACTGTTCTTCCAATCCAGTATCAGCCCTGGAAGCTTCCGGCAGCTATCAGAACTGCGATCACTGTCAATAGAGTACTGTAAAATAGCAAATCTCAGCGATGGATCCTTTCGGGGACTCAAGGAGTTAATGAATCTGACACTACGAACGCACAACACAGATTGGTCGTCGGTCAGTCTGGAGATCGCGCCACATGTCTTCAACTCCGAGCTGTCGAAACTCGAACATCTAGATCTGAGTCAGAACAACATGTGGTCCTTACCGGATGGCATGATCTGTCCGCTCACAAAACTGCAATACTTGAATCTGACGCAGAATAGGCTACGAGATCTGTCGGTGTTCCATTTCAGTGCTTCTCTAAGTACGCGGCTTTCCAAAAAGTGTGGAGGATCAATAGCTATCCTCGATTTATCTCACAACAACGTGGATAACCTGCCACCGGCTATCTTCTCCGGTCTTGGGAAGCTAACAGAACTTCGCCTACAAAACAACGGCCTTAATTTCATCGCCGATCGTGCCTTGGAAGGCCTCCTGTCACTCTCCAAGCTGGACATTTCTCTAAACCGGCTTTCCAACCTTCCTCCAGAACTCTTCTCCGAAGCCAAACACATCAAAGAAATCTACCTGCAGAACAACAGCATCAATGTCCTAGCTCCAGGAATTTTCAGTGAACTTCAGCAACTCCTAGTCCTCGACCTATCCAACAACGAACTCACCTCCGAGTGGATTAACCCAGCCACCTTCAAGGGCCTTTCCCGACTGATTCTCCTCGACTTGGCAAACAACAAAATCTCCAAACTAGAACCATCCATATTTCGTGACCTCTTCAGCCTGCAGATCCTACGCCTTCAGGACAACTTCATCGAAACCATCCACGAAGGCACCTTCTCCGAGTTGACGGCGCTACACACCTTGGTCATTTCCAACAACCGCCTATCGAACATCGAGTACTTCTCCTTCCAGGGATTGAGTCGGCTGACACTTTTATCCCTGGATTACAACCGGATATCACGGATCGATCGGGTAGCCTTCCGGAATTTGTCGACGCTCCACGATCTTCACCTGAACGGTAACAAGCTGCTACAGGTCCCCGATGCACTGTATGACGTCCCATTGCTCAGAACACTAGACCTGGGCGAAAACCATATCAGCAACATCGATAACGCGAGCTTCCGGGAGATGGTTCACATGTACGGCCTGCGATTGACCGAGAACAACATCGAAACGATCCGGAAGGGGACGTTCGACGCGATGAAGTCGCTGCAGATCCTTAACCTGTCGAAGAATCGGTTGAAAAAGGTCGATGCGGCGTGTTTCGATAACAATACGAATCTTCAGGCTATCCGGTTGGATGGGAACTATTTGACGGATATTACTGGGTTGTTCACGAAGTTGCCGAATCTGGTGTGGTTGAACATTTCGGACAATCACCTGGAGGTGTTTGATTACGCTTTGATCCCGACAGGGCTGCAGTGGTTGGACATCCATGCGAACAAGATCGCCGAGCTGGGGAATTACTTCGAGATCGAGAGTCAGCTGGCGTTGAGCACGATCGATGCCAGTTCGAATCAGCTGACGGAGATTACGGGCAGTGCCATTCCGAACAGTGTGGAGTTGCTGTACTTGAACGACAATCTGATATCGAAGGTGCAGTCGTACACGTTTTTCAAGAAGCCGAATTTGACGCGGGTGGATTTGTTTGGGAACAAGATTACGACGCTGGATCCGAATGCGCTGCGGATATCGGCCGTGCCGGATGATAGAGCGTTGCCGGAGTTTTACATTGGAGGAAATCCGTATCAGTGCGATTGCAATTTGAACTGGCTTCAGAAGAACAATGTGGACTCGAGAACGCAACCAAAGCTGATGGATTTGGATAGTATCTATTGTAAGTTGTTGTACAACCGGGGGAGGACGTACGTACCGTTGGTGGAAGCGTTGCCGAATCAGTTCCTGTGCAAGTACGAGACGCACTGCTTTGCGCTGTGTCATTGCTGTGATTTCTACGCGTGCGATTGCAAGATGGAGTGCCCGGCGAGGTGTACCTGCTATCACGATCAGAGTTGGACGTCGAATGTAGTGGATTGTTCGCGGGCAGGATATGAAGAGCAGCTGCCGGAGCAGATTCCAATGGACTCAACGCAGATCTATTTGGACGGAAACAATTTCCGGACGTTGAGCAGTCATGCATTTTTGGGACGGAAGAAGTTGAAGGTGCTGTTTTTGAACAACAGTAACGTGGAGATGATTAGCAACCGGACGTTCTACGGGCTGAAGGAGTTGGAGATTTTGCAGCTGGATCACAATCAGATCGTCGGATTGAACGGTTTCGAGTTCGTGGGATTGGATCGGTTGAAGGAGTTACTGCTGCAGTACAATAAGATCATGACGATCGCAAATCACAGCTTCGATCATTTGCCTAATTTGAGAGTGTTGAGGCTGGATCATAACCGGATCTTGGAGTTCAATATGTGGCATCTGCCGAAACAGCTGACGGATTTGCGGCTGGCTTCGAATCCGTGGTCTTGCGACTGCGAGTATGTGGAAAAGTTCCGCGAGTATCTGAAAACCTACGACTTTGTGAGGGACAGGATGAAAGTGCGGTGTACAGCAACGATCGCGCCGGGTAATGATACCGCCGTGGTTGTCGGAGGAGCGGTGAATGGGTCTGCGGCGGCGGCCGTTAGTACGAAGGGAGTCCCGTTCGATGGCAGTGGGGAGTCAACGGCGGTTGGAGTTGGTGGTTTCTTGATTTATTTAGACAACAGTACGACACTGTGCAGCGGAGCGGTGCCACTCGATAACATCATCAACGGGAACTTGACGTCGCGCAAGACTGTGCTATCGCCTCCGCCGATCGAAGGTTATTTCCCGCTGCTGGTGGCTGCGCTGTGTGGTTTCACGGTGATCATCATCATGACGCTTATTATGTTCGTATTTCGGCAGGAGATGCGTGTTTGGTTTCATTCTCGCTTCGGCGTGCGGCTGTTTTACCGGAATGCCGATATGGACAAGAACGAGAGAGATAAGCTGTTCGACGCCTTTGTCTCGTACAGCTCGAAAGATGAAGCATTTGTGGCGGAGGAATTGGCACCAATGTTGGAGAATGGTGACCCTTCGTACAAGCTTTGCTTGCATTATCGGGATTTTCCCGTGGGTGCGTACATAGCCGATACGATCGTCCAGGCAGTGGAGTCTTCGCGAAGGACGATCATGGTCTTATCGGAGAATTTCATCAAATCCGAGTGGTGTAGGTTCGAGTTTAAATCTGCGCATCATCAAGTGCTGCGAGATCGTCGAAGACGATTGATCGTGATCTTGCTGGGAGAGGTTCCTCAAAAAGACCTCGATCCGGATATTCGGTTATACCTGAAAACCAACACCTACCTTCAGTGGGGTGACAAGCTGTTTTGGGAGAAGCTGCGGTTCGCGCTGCCGGACGTCCCAAACAATCAACGGCGTCGGCAGCAGCAATCGATCAACATGACTCATTCCAATATTCGAAACAACTACCAGCTCACTCGAACGCCAAATAATAGGAATAACACCAGTAACCAGTTGATCATGCTCCAACAGCAGCCGCCACAGCCAGACCCCAGACTGCGGCCGCAGCAGCAGCAGGAGCATTCTTCTCTCCAGCAGCAACCACTTCCGCTGCCTGGACTTGCGCAGCAACCGCAGCCACCGCAACTGTTGCAACATCAACGGCAGCAGCAGCAGCAGCAGCAACAGGAGCAGCAGCAGCGGGGTGCCAGCAATGCCTCGCCCCGAACCGTGGGGATCCACATATGACCCCGACCCACAGTGTGATACAGTCGGAGACGATTTGTCCCAGTGGAATAGGAACTGATTAGGTGAATTTTAGGAATTTCTCCTTCGAACGCGAAACAAATGTGATATTTATCGTTAAGTCAGTTTAAATTATGATCCGTACTCGAAGCGAACCAGACCGGACCCCGGACGTGTAAAAAGTGACCCCCCTATAGATAGCTAGACCAGTTAAGAACGTTGTAGAAAGGAAAACAAAACAAGGTGCAATTCTGTTCTCTCGGTCTCTCGCCGAAACCTCAAAAACCCCAAACCCGCAAAAAATGTATGAATAGAGCAAGTGACATTCTTGGGCACGACAACAAAAAACCGACCACCAACCGAGTGACTGTGTCTCTGTTCGGTACAAGAGAAGAGTGAGTGTGAGAGTGTGATACCGACGGCAGCAAGCGCTGTGTACGCAAGTCAGTGGCGTCCGGAGAAGAAAATTAATGGAGTTCAAGTTACACCACAACGATCAGAAAAAAGTCCAAACAACCTGTGACTCGACTTCGACCGACACACAAAAGAAAATAGGGAAGAAAGGTCTGGGACAAACACAAATCAAATGCAAATTCAACGTGTGTTCGGAGTGTGGAACGAGTTCGTAGCACGAGTGATCGTTACAATCGCGGCGCGCGCGTAGATCGTCTTTGTCCGTGCGGGGAGCGCAAAAATAATTGTTACACCGTTCAACAAGAAGAAGCCCTGGTTCCCAGCCGGTAATGACTGGTGCATTCTCTCCGCACCACCTCGCACCGAACACGAAGAAGCAAACTGGAAAAATGTCTGCCCGATCTTGTGTGACAGCCAGCAGCCCAACAGCCGCGTGAAAACCGCGAAGATGAAGAAGTGCTGCTGTTGGGCCGATCGACCGCGCGATCGCAATTTAATAATGATAGTGACATTCTCCGGAGTCGTTACGCTTTCCGTGCGCGTCGTCGTCCTCGTCGTCCAGCCGCCCCCGTTCGCGCCCGTCCATCAGAGGGAACTTTATTACACGATCATCAGCATAATCAACGGTTTATTATACAATACTTGTTGCACTGGGCCCGGCGCGGTGGTGCGATGTGGTGCAGTGCACAGTGCGTTGGGTGCATACAAACGTCCAGCGCAGATCATCGCCGAGGACACCGGGGACCGAACGGTCAACAATTACCACACTGCCACCACCACCGGCCACCAACAGCAGTGACCAAGATGCAACCGCATCGACACCGAGGCTTTTGGTCGTCGTCGTCGTCGCCAGGGCAGAGCAGCAGTGACAGCAGAAGCTACCAGTTTCCACGAGTTCGTTCCAGAGCATCAGAAGCAGGCAGGCGGAGTAGAGGCAGCAGGCAGGGAGACTCCAAGCCGGACGCCGGCCATCCAACCGGGGGTTCGGCCCCGGACGTGTTGTGTGCCAGCCAGTCAGTGTGCAGTTTAGTTTCTTTCTTCATTTATTTTTGCACTTATTACTGTTATTATTTATATTCTCTCTCGGTTCTCGTGTGTTTGTATCGTGGTCACATCACTGACTGGTAGGTTAGGTAGGTAGGTTGCTGCACAGTGCAGCAGAGGGAAGCTTTTAATATTTGCTCTTTGATATTGTTGGGAAAAATGCCACCAAGAACAACCAACTGAAGTTGGTACCGTCGCGCGCGCTCGAGGAAAAACAAAAGCATGAAGCTATTTAGGAGACGATATTAAAATAATCATTATTTTCCCCCCGCCGACGATGATGTTGGTTGTGGTTAGGGCATGGATCTGATTTCTATGAACAAGCAATGGAGGAGCATTCTTTCGATTCGTTAGGCGTTGTAATTTCACCTCATTCTGTTACAATTGCGGCAATAGGCAAAATGCCATTTCTGTTCTGCAATTGCAAGTCGGAAGTGCGGCGCGCACAGTCGATCTAATTTCGCAGGGAGCTGTTTAGAGCAGTGATTCTCTGTTTTTGGAATGCAAGGCAGATTACGGGGATCCCGTTTTAGTTTCGTCTAGGAATGGTAACCTTTAATTATCTCGTTAGATGGGTGAGACGGTTTCATTGTTGCAAAGAAGGTGATAACTGTCGTAGCATAGCCGCGAGGTAATTGTGTGCATTGCATGAGTTACATGGGTATCATCAAAAGACTACTACAAGCGACGAACCTGATTTATCTGAAAAGGTGGAAATACTGACGTCCCCGATTTCTAACTGTATTCACAGATGTTTTCTAAAAATCTTAGTATGTTTTCAACATTCTAAATCGAATATTTGGAGCTAAGTATCTGCTCATCATAGACGTTCTGTAGCAAGAAATCAACATCCTTTCAAAAGAGTTATGGCCAGGATTGTGCATGAAAATCTTCAATTTTTTGTGAAAATCTGGATCGAAATCAGAGTTATGACTTGTCAGAAATTATTCAAGTTTAGGTGAAATATTTCCCGGATTCTTTCAGTAGATTATTACAGTATTATTGAATCTTCGAAGTGCTACTAGTCAAGGATGTTTTCGATCATCTGGCAATCATTTGATTCATTTATCCACAGTTCAGTTCAGAAGCCTAATATTAAAATATGATGTTCGACAAGCTTGTAGATTATTGTTTTTCCTACAATTATCACCAAGGACGCCATATTCTAGCTCTTATATTTACGGCGTAAAAGTGTTAGTACCACCTACTCATACTAAACGATCGGATTTTCCGTGCTGCGGATAAATGAATCAAATGATTGCCAGGTGATCAAAAACATCCTTATCCTTGCTACTAGTAACAAAAACGTTTCCTGCAGACCTCAGGATTTTCTTGAGGTTTTTTTTACGATTTGTATTTTCGTACCTTCGAAGCCTTGATAATTCTGGAGTTTTAGGGAAGGTTCTTTCTGGTTAATGAAAGAACTTCAATCGTTAGCTCATTACAACCGAAGACAAGCGTGATATTCCCTTATCGAAGTATCTTCCATAGAAAGTAGTAAGAGTAATACCAATTAAAGTATTGAACAGAGGAAGAGAACATGGTTACTAGCTTCCGAAGCAGAAAAGAATACATCACAGGTTTTATACAAAGGGCAACGTGTACTCTAATATCTATAATTGTAATAGCAAAAGCTTCGTCATTCTACGAAATGTTTTAAGAAGCAATGAGAAGTATTTGAGCAGAGTATGCTATTGATATGGTATTTGTTGATTTGGTGTGGACATTATTTTGGAAATGTAATTAGAATTGTTTCATCCTTGGGCGTTTTGTATAAGCCCTTTGCTCAGAGGCGACGAAGCGACGTCACGTTCAGAGCAGCTTTGGATGGTGATGTTCATCAGTTTGATATTTTCTAAACCGTATGAAACAGAGGGAACCTTGCCTTAGACGGGTAAAATTCAACCGCTTGAGCAGACAGTTACAACTCAGCGAATCCGTAGCACCTAAATCACACTTTTTATTACTGAAGTACTTAAAGTGTGGAAATTAGCCAAGAGAGAATCTTAGATCAACGCAAAAAAGTGGACTTACTAAGGCTGAACAATATTAATTGTCCATTAGATAGAGGCAGTGTGATCGCTTACTCAAATCAAGGCTTATTCGGTTCCATTTCGACTTCATTTGCGCCATTTGTAACATTTTGAACATTGCATCTAAAATTTGTTTAGGATTTTACAGGGCAGAACGCATTTTGTTCGCATTTTTGCCAAAAGTTGAAAAACTTTGTCAGGAGCTATGAAATGATGATGGGAAAGTTGAGCTTAGCACAGACCCGTGCACAGGAAAGGCGACAAGGAATGGCCTTTTATTAATTTTTGGTAAAGGGCGGAAGGGCGCCTCCTGTATGGAACATCGCCAAAGGGAGGGGATTTAATGGCACAAATTTCCCAAATGGAGGAGAACATGCCTCTGGAGCCGACCTACTGAAGGGAGGGGATTAATCCACAAAACTTCTTCCTTGCGCACGGGCTTGGCCTAGCATGGTCAGAAAAACTTTCTCGAGGACCGCACAGCGGTCTGAAGTTTGTAAAACCACATGCATGTGTTTTAGTTTTAACATGTGGGTACAAGGTTAACAATAGCAACAAAATCATGCTATTTTGGCAAGCAATGTCTACGTCGCTGTAGACTTCGACAAAAATTTACGGCACATTCTAGGTTATATTCTTGCGTCATGCGTTTTGAAACATTTGAGCTCGAAATTTAAACAGTTTTTTGAGACCTCAAATGGGACCTTAACAACTTTGATATGATTAAGGTAATTAAGTAATAATTCTGGAATTCCTATACGTCTAAGAGCTTGGTGACAATAGCCGCAAGACCACGGAGCCGCACATTCATATACTTGACGCCTAAATAACTATTTGTTGTACATATTCTTCAGAAATAAGGATGGCAGTGGCGATGCCGTGGCACGCAGATTACGATTCATGACTCACGGTTTATTTAACAAATTGTATTATAAATACTGAATCAACACTGTAATCCCACGAAGGTAGCTTAGACTCTTAATTTATGGCACGTGATAAAAAAAAATGGATAAACAGCTATTTCAATGTCAAATTTCACAGAATTTGTATGCAAAAAACTTTCCAAGTTCAATCATCACACATTGAACATTGAAGGGCATATCTTTGCGAGATAGTTTTAGGTACATTTACTACCTCCCTTTGGACATGGCGCGCTGACTAGGTGGAGCCAACACAGCGGCGATCCGATAACGGGAAATTCACTTTGTCACTCCCTAGTTCAGAAGATGTCTTGAAGTTCACACGATGCCCATTTTCCCAAACAATACGCATGTCGTATAAAAGTTACAGCAGCGCAACTTTTGGTTGCATAGAAAATAATTTGACGTTATTCCAACATTATGTTAGAATAACGTCAAATAAACTAATATACAACCAAAAATTGCGCTGCCGTAACTCTTATATGGCATGCGTGTCGCTTGGGTTGAGACTTGACTCCTCCTACTCCTACAACTGGTATACTCATCACAGTTAAAAATAGTGAGATTTACACGTCATGTAAACTTCATTTTAGTCATGTAAACTTAGTGCTATGATGGTTCACAGAATACATCATGTAAATTTGTGTTATATGTCATATAAACACCTGAGTGTGACTCTGAAGTCGTTCGGAATTACATGACATAGAATCGAAGTTTACTTGATATTTTGTGACTTTTACATGATATGTCATGTAAACTTCTGTGATATCCCACGCTCCAAACATGTGCATCATATGTCACAGATTTTTATAATTCTTTTTCGATCTGTGCAGGGTATTTCAATAGAACAAACACGACAGACTGCGATACCAGATTGATCTGAGACCCGGAAACTAGAAGGGCATGCAATTTGAAGACTTTTCTGGCCCTTCAATGTTACGTTCATCGAGGCCGTCATCAGAAGCACATGCATTGATCCACGATTAACACTGGAAAACGTTGTAGACACATGCTGCTCAGGTACATAAAATGCCTCTGTTAAAAATGGGCAAAACAGTTCTTCCAAGGGAATCGTTCTCAATTGAACAGTTTTTTTTAGAAAGGACTAGTTCCTTAGAAAGAACTAGTTCTCGTGAACCGTTCTACAGTTCAGTAGTTTTTTTGTGATTGCTTTGTGAATCTAATGTAGAATTAGTACATAGGTGGTCAAAATATTTCAGACTTATTAGTTAAGCCAAACTATTTTGCGTGGTTATTATGTGATCACAGAAACAATCTTATATTTTGTGAATCCAAATCCGAAAAAAATATAGGATTTGTGATCCTGTGCATTGACTTACATTATACCTGTCTCATAAGAGTCACGGGAGCACCGGTTTTTGTTGCGCAGAAGTCACTGTGACTTACTTCTAACAAATAAATACTTGTGACTTCTGCACAACATAAACTTACGCCGCCGTGACTCTTCTATAACAAGTGTGTTACTTGAGATGTTTCTAAAATTATCGTTCTCCAACTCGCTACATGTTATCAGAGAACTGTCACTCAAAAAACAATCTTTGTTCTTATGAAAAGCTCTAAAAACGGTTATGAGGGACATTCAGTTTTCTCGCTTTTGAGATAACGGAAACTACCGTTCTTTTCAAACGGAAGACAATTCAGTCATTCTTCTCTTAGAACTAGTTCTTCTGAACCGTTCGCGAACAGTTCGCCCATCTATACTCTGCAGTCTTCACCTGTGGCTGTTCGGACGTTATGCTGGAAATTTGTTCACGTTCAAACACTCGAAATGCAGCATCAAGTGGTATCCTTGACTTCCTAAGGGCTCAGAGTATCTTCATGCCTTTCACATGGAAAATGGTCATTGGAAGAGAAAGATCTCAGTTTTACCGTCTGCAGAAATGCTCATATAGCACTAAGCTGAAAAACAGCTTTGTCCCAGTAACGCCAAGTTTTCTTCTATAAACATGCACTACAATTGGATCAAAGTAGTGTCGGTAGCGGTTGTCTCAATTGGCTAAAAATAACACTACGGACCACCCGTTCCGGGGGTGAAGGTCCACCAAACAGAAAACCCCCATCCAAGGTGTTAGCCCAAGTAACAAAATTAATTTTATAATGCTTTTGAAGTATTCTTCAACACCTGTTCTTTAAAACCATGCATAAACCAAATTGCTCTGCAACACGACATCAACTCAACCATAAACCCGCCATAAGATCAAAGAGGCCCATCCTAAGATGCTCTTGAAGAGTTGTTTTTAAATTTCTCTTAAAACTTGTTGTACTTCCCAAGTTGTCCTTAAGGCGAATTGCTCTCTCCTTGTAGAATTCTTCAAGTGCACGATAAAACGGTAATAAATTTGTCAGTGTTGTTGCTGATGCAGCTTTTATTTCGACAGAAAAGTTTGGTGAATTAAATTGAAATTAAAAACACAATGAAAATGACACATTATTGTAATCGGGATTAATTTATTACACAAATTGGAAATATTTCCGTGGTGTAACAAGGATGCCAAATGCCAAGCGAAATTCATCGTATATATGTTGCAAGTTACTTCAAAAATTGCAACGCGCTTCCATTATAACGCACTAATAAAATATTTAAAAATATTATTCCTGGTCATGCGAACATTGCTCATGAGTTTTCTTAACATGGCTTCCATTGAAATCTAGGCCGGTGGTCGGTCCATCATCGATGGTTTTAATCAACATCACCATAAGATCGTCTTAAATTTCTTTCAACTCATGCCAGAGCTAAAAGCATAACTCAAGAATACTAGGATTTATAACGTTCTCAATGCAGCCTGGTTGGCCTCCATCCAGAACGCCTTAAATTTATTTCATCTTATGCAAGGGTAAGAAGTATTGCTCAAGAGTACTCAGGTTTATAACGTTCTTGATATAGGTTTATGCAAACTCCGCCAAGAACGTCATAAAACATGTACGCCAAATTGTAAACAAATAATAAATTATCGCACTGCGGTGGATTTTGTGAATCTCGTCCGATGAATTTATTTATCAGCCCGGTACCGTTGCCAACCAGGCAGACCTTTTTCGATAACCGGCCTTGATGCGGTGCAGTGCCTCATTCCTCCGGTCAGCACTTCCAACAGGTAAGTAGTTGTTGATTTTGAAGATCGATGATTGGAACCCCGATTGCACGGGAAACGACGTCCTAGATGACCATACCCACCTCATTTCGAATGCTGCAACCGAAGGAACTTGGCACTGCACCGCGTTGCGGTTGGGTTTACGGGTAGGTGTTCTTGATTGGCAGCAATAATGGAACGATGAGAATCGAAATCTGATGCTTGAGTTTTTCTTGTATTTTTCATGTACCAAACTGTTCTTATGCGAGAACAGTTACTCTTGATCAAGAACGGATGATTGAAGATAACTACAAGAACCTTATAAAACTGAAAATAAGTTCAACAGTTCTTGTTGTGTTTATGGTTTTATGAACTGAACCTCAAGTATTCTTGGAGGTGTTTTTAAAACCACATATTCACGAAGAATAGTTGTGCTCAGCTGAGACTCCGATAAGATCAACTACAATATGCAATGTTCCGATAAAACTATCATAAAAACAAATAAAACCAAATAGAATTAAGATTGTTACTTGGGAGGCGATCCGTGCTAAGGGATGGATGGTTGAGGGGGTTTAAAAGATGCTCGATATTTAACGGAACCTGTAACGTAGGTAGATCACCTTTTTGTGTTGCGTTACGGTGAAGGATCTACCAAACCGATCCCTAGTGACATCCACTTTGTCAAGCTGGGAATGTGTTTTGGTACTAAGGATTCATAATACAAAGTCCTTGTTATTGGTGACAGTTTCAAAAATTGCATTTATTCTGCCTTGCTGATAGTTAAAGACTTGAACTTTGCCCACCAGAGACTACACTTGATGTTAGGGAAACAAACATGCTTTACGTATCTAATTGCGTACCAACTTATTAAGGTCTCTGTTGAAATTGCTTTGACATCCATGTGCACAACAGAATATGTGCTCGATGAACAAATTGAGATTTGAATTATGAAAAGAAATCCACGTACTTCGGTGAGACTCGAACTCACGACTCCCCATTCGCTAGACGGGCGCTTCTATTCCTTCAAGCTACGGAGTCACTCGACTATCTCCGTCGACAGCAGGCCTAGAACTGAACTCGATTCCACAGTCGCACATGGTTATCTTCTTTTCACAATCCAAACCTCCTTCGGATGCGATTATACGGCTTAAACTGGTTGTATTTTTGCAGTTTGGCCAGCGTTATCGCTGAAAAGGCAATTTACTCATTTTTTAAGTTCAGTTTAGTGTGAATCTTGCTCATTTTAGAGTAACTTTTTCTTAGCGTGTAGCTCATATGTACTGTTTTTCTGTTTTCAATCACAGACTGATGGTGATAGAAATAGAACTGATAGTATCAAGTGCCATTCAGATAGACGTTGGCATCACCTTCCAAGCCCGTGAGCAAGGGAGGGGTTTGAGGGTTAAAACCCTCCCATTGCCGATGTTTCATACACTATGCGCTCCTTCGCCCTTTGACAAAATTAGGAAAAACTCCTCGCTCGTCGCCTTATCTGTGCACGGGTCTGTCACCTTCAATCTGATTATTTATAATGTTATTTCTATCGAAAATTTTGACCAATTCTTCAAACAAAAGCAGTCACTGTGCAGTAGATCGGTCAAGTTTAAAAGTGAAGTGGCCCCTCGTCCCGTCGCGTCGCGTCGTCGGATAGTGATGGTCGGTGATCAATCGTCACCCGAAATCTCCGGTCGTTTTGGAGATTACGGTATAAGCGGAAAGGCGCAAATTATAGTAATTCATAAATCACATCCCGCACGTATGTGCGATACATGATCCCGGCAAGGGCACCATATCAGGGAGACCTCTAAGCAGCGATTAACACGAATTTATCCTCCACCCAAACATGCTCGTTCGCCTCGGTCTCTAGAGGTGGCTTATCGCAGCGGCCGCACGCCGCCGCCACCACTCTCACAAAAGGCATTAGCATCCACTTCACTTTGTATGGGTGTATGTTATTATCTTTAGCCATGCTTCTTTCGATCGGTGGTTCGCTTGCTCGGCTCGATCAGTGGTGTGGAGCGCTTTCACTCGCGCACCCGAAAAACAGCCGGAGGTTCTCTCTATCACCGCCGCCGTCGCCGCCGCACGAGTGGGTAACTCGATAAGGCCCCGTTAAATTGCACACATCCGATCCGAATCGGATCGAACTCTATTGAGACCATCGACCGACCGATCGCCATTCGGGACACATAATAGCCCGGAACGAGATCGATCTCGCACGAGCCCCCCGCGTGTGTTCGCACCCCAATTCAGCAATACACACAAATCTCACTCACTTTCAATGACAAATGCGGTCTCCGTCTCTATTAACGAGACTCCGCCGTCGTCACCTGACCCCCCCGCCCTCCCCCAGCAACCACCCTACGACAAGTAGATAGGTATCCAAAAAGGTAAATCTTTATTACCCTCATAAATTGTCGAAACTCATCCAATGAGATAATTTTTTCACTTCTCACTTCAAATTTTAACGAGGTTCGTCGTTTGCTCGCGCACTCGGGTCTTTTTCTTGAGGAGGGTGCCCCCAGCCCGTCGTCGGTCGTCGTTGTTCGTGTAGGTAGGTAGGCACACCTCGCTCGTAGGGGAGACCGATCGAACGTGTGACCGGCGGCGGTGGCTGCCTCTGCGTTGTTTTGCAAGAAGACATAAAAATTTTTACACCACACACATGCGGGTATTCTTCGCACCGCCGTATGATGACGAAGACGATCCACAGGCAGGACAAGCAAAGCAAGCAAGTGGACGGCCGCGCGCCGGCGGGAACCCTTTGCGAACAACATTCTGCGTCAAGCAAGATAACTCGGCGCTGTTCTTCTTTTTTGCAACGACCAGTCAACGATTGGAGCGGACGGACGGAACTACTCGCTTGGTTGGTTTCATGTGTCCGTGTCCGGAACAACCAGTTTTTTTTTCTGCTGTGCGGCATCGCTCGCTGCTGAGGAGCTCGTTCTGCCGATGATCGGGTCGGGTGTGTTTGTGGCGGCGATGATGATGGTCAGTAGAACGACAGGGTCGATGATGGAGTGAAGAAGCATAATGAGGAGTCAGTTTCGTCGACGGACAGGGAAAACACCGTAAAAAGATGCAAAATGGGGATTGTTACATATTAAATTGACTTTTTCGCGCGGACACCCGCTGAGATGTGGGGCGAGAGGTTGCACGATTATTTCATCATGTGTTTGCAGAACAGAAAGCAAGCGTTTGAAGATCTGTAGCAAGCAAGCACAAAGTTCCTAACCCGGGTTTAAGCTAGTCATCCCCGGCTGTTAAAAAGTCATCTTCAAACAAGCTTAAAGCAGATACGTCACTGATACTCGAACTACGCACATCACTCGATCTATCGTCGCCTTGATTAATCGTATCAGTTTATCCCGGGATTCGTACTCGTGTTGTCGATCGATTGTATCATACACCGATTTGAAATCGATGAATAACTGATGTATGGGCACGTTGTATTCGCGGCATTTCTGCAACACCTGGCCGATGGCGAACATCTGGTCCGTTGTAGCGTATTCACCTATGAATCCAGCCTGATATTCCCCACGAACTCTCTTGCAATCGATGATAAACGGTGGTATAAAATTTGAGAAAGTATCTTGTTGCCCTTGTTGTGATGATACCTTCAACCCTTTCCTCCGATAACACTTCCTCCTCCGAAAATTTTGGTAATGTAGTGCTCTCACCAGTGCTTCTCCACCGTATTTTAGAAGCTCATTTGATAGTTGATCTGCTTCAGCGGTTTTGTTGTTTTTCTACCAGCCAACCTCCTCCTCAATCTCTTGGAGGTTACGGGCTGGAAGTCTTTCGTCCTGCGCACGTACTCCTAGATCTGTTACCACGCCACATTTGGACCTTGCAACGTCGTCATTGAGGTGCTCATCGTAATGCTGCCACCAACTCTCGACCACCTCACGCTCGCTCGTGTGAATATTCCCGTGTTTGTCTCGGCACATGTCAATAACACTAGTTTACAGCATTTTTGAACTCGGTAAGCTGATGATCATTTTTGGTGTAGAATCATGCCCTGAGTTCGAAAACGCGAAGGAAAAAAATTACAGTAGAGCGAAAATTTTTTCGACTTTCCATACAAGGTTGATGATTTGAAATGGATTTTTGTTCTATTTTTAAGCAAAGTCGCTCACTTCACATATCTCATTCTCCGTTATCAATGCTTCGATTGAGCTGAATTTTTTACTATAACTTGCCTACATATGACATGTCAAATAAACGTTGAGAAAGAATTTTTAAATTGTTTTCTTCTTATTGTAAAAAAATAAATACATTTCTTCAAATATTTTTGAAAATTTTGCTAAAATTTAAGGAGATCGTCCCCAAAACTCGCCAATATCTTGAATTTTATTAAAATCCATATTTTAAAAAGTTGTAAAAGTCGATATTCTAAAACTCAAAAACTGTTCTACTTTTAAAATTTTTGAAGCATGGTTTCGAAATCAGTGCTAAATTATGCTTCAAAAATTTTGGTTGTTGACAGAAGTTCACGACTTTCATTTTATTTTGTAAACTAGTGTAATTTCTCCATATGAATTGATTCGTTATCGTATGCGATGCACATTGTGCACTATTGCGATGTACTATTGTGTCTTATGCGACTTAATAATATGCATCACCCCACATCAGGCTGAGAAAATAATCTAAAGAAAATTGCAACATATTATGCAAACTTTTTTTTTCTTCTCAAAGCAAAACAATAACCTTTCAAAACAAAAAAAAAATGAGTCCATCTTTTATCGAGGGGTGACTGAAGTTATTCCTGAAGAGTTTTCATATGAATTTCTCGTAGCATGAACTCGTCGTGACATTAACTGATTGCTTGACATAGGGTAATTATTTAGAAAAACGGAACATGCCATAAAAGTGGCTTGATTTCCCCCAGGCAAAAACGGGATTTAAAAAAAAAATGAATTCCTGAAAGATCAAAGAAAGAACTTCTGTAGGAATCCTTGCAATACTGAAGAAGTCTCTTCTAAAGTAATCCCTTAAAAAAAATATTCAGAAGGAATCCTTTGCGAAGTTTCCAAAAGAAACTCTGAAAGAAACTTAAACGAATACACCTCTAGTTCCAAATTCCTGTAGAAATCTCTGGAGAAATTCTTGAAAGAATGCATATCTGGATTAATACATAAGGGACAGAATGCATAATGTAAGGAAGACATAGGGTCAATTTATGTAGGAATACCTGAATAAACTGCAAGGGAATGGTTGGTGGAATACCCAAACTTACGTATTTTCGGCAGTTTTGTTCTCTTCGTCATGTTTTTTTTTTTTAAACCTGTAGGTCTCAGAGTTGGCCTCAAATCCTTCCCTACCAAGCTGAGTTATATGCCCAAATTTCAGGCAATTCGGCCCACGAAAACCACCCATGACGAAGAGAACAAACCTGCCGGTAATACCCTTCGTCACCCTATTTTTGGAAAAAAAACCTCGAAAAATTTCTTAAGAAATTATTAGAAAGAATTCATGGACGTATTTCTGAAAGTATTCCTGGAGGAATATCTGAAGAAACAAATAGATAAGCATCTTTTTTTTTCTCAATTTTTTTCTTCAGAGAAAAGACATCAGTGATGACTTCTATTTCTAAAAGTATTCTTGAAGGACATTCAGCTTGAACTTCCGAGAAAATGCATAGAGTAATATCCGAAGGAATTTCTATACGATTTTTTTGAAGGAAATAATGGATGAATTCCAATTTGAATTATAGGAAGGATCCCTAAACGAATTTCTGGTGGCATTTCTTCGGTCGTCTACAATGAAAATAAAGAGGGAATCCCTGGATAAATTCCTGAAGGAGTCCCTGGAGAAGTTCGTGAAAGAATTCCTGTTCGGATTCCTGCAAGAATTCTTGAACAATTTCTTAAAGATTCCTGAAAAACAAGTCCCTGGAAAATTCTTGAAGGAATTCCCGGAAAAATGTCTGGAGGATTTCTTGAAAATTTCCAAATTTTCAATAATTCCTGCAGAAGTTCATCGAGGGCTTTTTAAAGGAATCTTTGGAGGAATTTCTGAAGACATTCTTGAAGGAACTAATCCCTGAAGCGGTTTCTGGTTACCCACTGAAAGAATGTTTGCCAGAAGATATTGTAAAGAAATTTCTGAGAAAAAAAATCCAATGGATTCCGTAGAAAATTTTCTAAAAAAAAAATCAAGAACTTCTAAAGGAATCCAAAAAGAAATTTTGGAAGGAATTTCTGTGAAGTTATCTGAAGAAATCTTCAAAATATTTCCAGGGGGAAATTCCGAAGAAATCCATGGAAATTTTCTGTAGGAATTCATGAAAGAATTAAATAAGTAAACTTTTGAGAAAATCTGAATGTTTGTCCTGTAGAAATTCATCAAGGGCTTTTTAAAGGAATCTTTGGAATAATTTCTGAAGACATTCTTGAAGGAACATCTGTAGGAATTTCTGGAGCAATTTCTGGTTACCCACTGAAAGAATGTTTGCCAGAAGATATTGTAATGAAATTTCTGAGAAAAAAAAATCCATTGGATTCCGTAGAAAATTTTCTATAAAAAATTCAAGAACTTCTAAAGGAATCCAAAAAGAAATTTTGGAAGGAATTTCTGTGAAGTTATCTAAAGAAATCTTCAAAATATTTCCAGTGAGGAAATTCAGAAGAAATCCTTGAAAATTTTCTGTAGGAATTCATGAAAAAATTAATTAAGTAAACTTTTAAGAAATTTTGGAAAGAAATCTAAATTTTTGTCAATCTGAAGGAATTGCTGGACAAGTTTCTGAAGGGATCCGTGTAAAATTTTCCAAGAGAATTCCTGGAAGGAATTCCACCAGAATCCATGGAGGTATTTCTGAGGAAGTTCAATAGGAATATTTCAGGGAAGTGTTTGAAAATTAGCAATAAGTATGGATTCACAAGTAAAAAAATAAAATAAATCAATGAAGTTTAGAAGGACGATGCTTTGGAGAAATTTCTGAAGAAGTTCACGAAAGAATTTTTAAATCAATACCTTCGAGATTTTTATAAAGAATCCCTGGCCAAAATTTTGAAAATTATCCCTACTAGATTTTCAAAAAGTATCAATGCAACAACTTTGCAAGCAATTCATGAAAGATTTTCTAATGAAGTTCTTGGAGAAATGTCAAAAACAATCTCAGGAAGAGCTTGTACAGGTTTCCTTGTAGATTTTATGAAAGAATCCCAGGAGGATTTCCTTGAGGATTTTTGGAAGAATTTCTTTAGAGATATCCCTAGTAGATTTTGTCACGGAACTGGTTGTGAAATTTCCGAAGAAATCCGTGGAAGATTTTACAAAATAATTAGTGAAGGGATTTCTAAAAGTATCTTTGAAGAAATGACTGAGAAATTTTATGAAAGGGTTTCTCAAAGAATCCTTGGAGAAATTTAATTCTTAGAGGAATTGCTGAAGTAACCCATGGAGGATATTCTTAAAGAATCCATCGAGTAATATCTAAGGGAATCTCTGATGGAATTTCTGAAGGAATCGTTCGAGGAGTTTCTGAAAGGATCGTGGAAGAGTTTACGTTAAAGTCCCTGGAAGAAATTCTTACGCGAGGGATAGTTCTCCAAATAAGACTTATTTTCGAAGAATCATTTGGAAAGTTTCAAGAATGTCTCTCTGGAATAATTTCTGAAAAACATTTCTCTAGAATTTTTTGAAGAAACCCATTCACAATATAAAAGTTTTGGAAGAAATTTTAGAAGGGATCTTCGCTAGAACAGTTTGAGAATGATGCGCTGTGCGAATTTCTAAAGCAATCTTTGAAGAATCTTTGGAAGATTTTTTGAAAGAATCCGCGTGAAGGGATTCCTTTAAAAATTTCTCAAAAAAAAAAAACTGAAGAATTTCTGAAGGAATTTCAGAAGTCAAGAAACTTGAGAGAGTTCGACTGATATGTAAGATCACACAGTTACTTTCATCGGCGCTACTCCCAACGTTTCGACTCCGAACCAAGTCTTCTTCAAGGGAAAATTCTGACATGTTCTTTTTTTTGTTAGAATGAACAAAATACTGTTAGTGTCATGTTTGTGTGTGTATGTCGTCCAAAAAATTTGCTACAATTCACTTGATAAGAAATCCGATGTACGCACACAAACATGACACCGACAGTCCTATGTCCATTCAAACAAAAAACGACTTGCAGTTTGGAGAGGCCTTATTTAGAAGTTTTGATCTAATGTTTGTCTAGAATAAACTATGTTCTCTATAGGTCTCATTTTTTGATAGGATCTGTTGAAAACTACATAAAATATATGAATGTGAGTTTATATGACTCTTTTGTGACTGAATTTGGTTATAAAGAAGTTTCATAAACGCATATCAAGCTTATGTGCCCCACTTAAAGATTATTCAAACTTTCAAATTCAAATGGCTTTTTCCCAATTTTGACCAACAGCGGTATCACTGTGTTGATCACAAACCGTGCGGCGTCGTCGTTGATCGTGCGCAAAGGCAACAACCGATCGGGAGTATCACATTTCTTCTGGTTTCCGATTTTCAGAGTTCGTCGATCTTGCGGTTTTCCTCTCCGTCCCTCCTCGCACCACAACTCCATACTTGTACGCGACCTGCTCTACGCGCCATATAATTATCGCCTTAACGCCGTGTTCAGTGACAGATTCGTCGGCCTCGGCGGCGTGATGATGGAATCACGTAAATTTGACGTTATTAGTCGGGTTGTTCGGGTGATAGCGGCGAGATACATGATCGTGTCATTTGAGACCCGTAGACGTCCGTCGTCCGTCACAATCGCCTCTAGAAGCCGCACACCATTTGGTTGATCCTATCCATTAGTGCTGCTTAGGAGGGGTTTGAGCCGTAAATTTATAACCCGAAACCGCTCCCAAGTTTTGTGACGGACGTCCACAGTGTCCAGTGCGCACAGGTCCACACCTTTCGGGATCTTCTCCGCCGCGTTCTCAGCGCAGCGGAAAAACAATTCCCATCGTCACGGCGACTTTTGACCTCCTCCGCTCCCCGAGAAGCTCATTTGCAACCAGAAAGCGTATCGAACCGACGACCGACGATGCCATTTCCTGCATTCGAACCCGACGCAGAAACGAAACCCTCCTCACATCCATAAACCATCTGTCATTTGCTGATGGCCATTATTATCGCATTTCCCAGTGCCTCCTCAGCTGCTGCCATCGCCACCGTCGCCGCGCGACTGACCTCAAAAAACACAAGACAAACAATGTGACCTCTGGCCAAGGGTTGCCCTTGTGCTGGTGACGATGATGAGAAGCGCTGACCGCACTCGAAACAACCGCCGCCGCGCTGCCAATGCGTCATTATAGTGCAGTGCAGCGCAGCTTCGTCGCCGCCGTTGCCGTCGAGTTGCGGTTGGAGGCGAAAGCGAAAGTTTGGCCTCTTCTGGCGTTGTGGAACTGCCAAAAACGGAAGTTGACGCTAATGAGTTTCGTTGAGTTGGCTGGTTGGTACTCGAATCGGTGGCAGTTAGCAGCACAGCGGGACATGGATCTGCATTGCTTTGTGCGAGTGCTTTGACGGCGGCGCAGCGGTGCCCTGTAGCAGGCCATTCACGTCGTTGGAAATTATCGATAATTTTGACCAGGTTTGGGGCGCTGTTGCGTTGTTTTCGTTTGAGGGATGAAGTTATGGATGGGTGATTACCTGATGGATGCTGATTGGGTTAGCGCGAGAGGTTCGCTTTTGGGAGGTGTCAATTGAAGTGTTTGTTGAGTAATGACACAATGTGACTCATAAATTCCATTCTTTAACTGAATTTTTAACTTTTTTAACTGAATGTTTCGGTACAGAGATTCGAGAACGCTGGAATCAATCTACGACGATTGAGGAATTCTTCCATAAATTCTTCTAAGAATTTCCCAGAGCTTCCCAGTAACGTAATAAAAAATGGCCCAGGATTTTCCCGCACATTTGTTCAAGGATTGGCTTAGATATTTATTTAAAAACTCTTCCAATGATTTAGTAAAAATTCCTTTCGGGATTCTTTTTCCAGAATTGATTGCTGCAGGAAATCGTTCATAGATTTCTGCAAGAATTTCTCGCGGAATTTCTTCAAAAAAATCTCCTGAAATGCCCTCAGCAATTAATCGCTAGCATTCCTTCTTGGACTTCTCCCAGGATTTTCCTTAGTTTTTATTTGTGAATTTTAACCCACTTGCTACCATATTACAAGAAATCCAATTGGAAATGCATGTGAAAACTCTTCCCACATTTATTTGGGAAACTCTTTCGACAATTCGACAATTGGAAAAAGTAAATTCGGTGAAAAAAAAATCGGTAATTTCTATGGAATTCCCTCCGACAATTACTTACTAAATTCATGCTGTGATTTCTTTAAATTTTCTCGGAAATTTCTACGAATATTTCTTTGGTCATTCCTCTATTGCTTTGTGGATTCGGCAATTTCTTTGTGGGAATTTATTCGATAACACCTTT
>NW_026917472.1:0-25000 GCF_035046485.1 Aedes albopictus
ATATTATCAGTTAGCGAAATTTGGACCCGCGCGAAATTAGGGCACCCCACGGTAGTTATAAACGTAGGTAATTATGAAGATGTTTCTCGATCGGCTTCATATTCAATGACTACGACTGTGTGAAGAGGGAGAGCGAAAATTAATTTGTTTGTTTTGAATATTCAGTGCAGAATCATTCAAATTCGTGCTGTTTTCAGTCAATGATTATGAACATTTTGCGCCCTGAATGTAGTAAGCCCTTGGGGAGTTCCTGGAGAAATCCCCGGAAGAATTCCTGAAAAAATCCTGAAAATCTGAAACAAAAACTCCGTGAGGAATCCCGGAAGCAATCCCATGAGGAATTTCTTGGGAAATGCCACGAGAGCTTTCTTAACGAATTTATGAAAGAATTTATGTAGGAATTCCTGTAAAAAACCTGAAGGAATCCATGTCTGCAGTTATTTCTGAACGATTTAGTGATCAAATTATGTAAAATTCACCGTTTGCGTTTATGATTTCCCAGAATCGGAAGCAATTAAAAATTTGGACAGTCGACTCCGGTGCCACCTCGCATATGTACATATTGTGACCTAGGATATTGTGACCACAGAAATAATCTTTAATGCCATCTGTGTACTCTAACAACCTTGCCCTTAGGCCTTTAAAATAGGACTGAGTCGAACACACGGCTTAAAATTATAATAAAAGCTCAAAACATTTCCAAAATAGGAACGATTTTAATTTGCGCACCCCTAGCTGCCATCACTTGTTTGCGCTTTAAAGCATTCTGTTTCATATGCTCGCAGCGGTGGGTGGTGGGTGGCATCAGCCGTCGTCAATGCGTACCCGCTTATCAAAAAGACGAAGAGAGAGCACACGAATTTTCATCGCGCCGTGAGTGCCTGTTGTAGTGATGATGCGATGAAAAGCTCGCTCCCTTGCGAGCTTTTGTGTGTAATAACTCACACGGTCGTCCATGGAGGCGCATGGTTCTTTTCGCGCCATATGTTTGTCAGAGAACGGAACAAAGTTTTGATTTTTGAATTGAACTTTATTTCAATTTATTACAGCTTAAACTGCCAGCAAGGCAGTTTCTTTCTATAAACTACAGTTTTAAACTTGAATATCTTAATAAAACTCTTCGAGGGCCTATCGATGTCTCATGTAGTAATCGATAACTGTTGAGAATGCGGCAAAACCAGCTGCTCCAAAAATTCCCGCCTTGACGCCAGCTGAAAAGGAAATCGCATTCGTGAGCAATCAAAATTCTTAAATGTTAGTTCACAAAACGAACCTCGCAAGCCAATCAACCCGCCGGTTACAGCTCCTGCATATGTGCCATTCTTCCAGTCGGAGACTCCTCTTTTCTGAAATGTTTTGATCATGATTAGACTGAAATTACAATTACGGAGGAAATCACTTACCGATTCGATCACGCACTCCACGGCGGCAAACACCGCCCCGATGACGGCAAAGTTCTTACCATACGAGTGCGTGGCCTGTCGCATCTCCCGGAAAATCTCCCGAGCCGTCTGCTGCTTCTCCCCGGCCAGCGGGTCGGCAATGTTCGGATTGACCGACGAGCTGAACAGCCCGATGGCGGCACCCAACCCGTAGCCCAGCACGCAACTCATCAACGACTTGAAAGCGCAGCTCTCGAACGCCGCTTCCACCAGCTTCTCCTCGTTGGTTTTGATCTGCACCGCACCGTACATCTTGGGAATGATGATGTTCTCGCGGAACCTGTGTGCGTGGGATTTTGGCTAGTGGATTTGATTGGCGATGATAGAATATAATCGATGTACTTACCGGGTGTTGTTGCCAATGAAATGCTTCGCTATCTCATCCAGATCGGCATTGGGAAAGAAGACTCCGGTTGATTTTGGTGCATCCGCATTGGGCTTGTCCTCCGGATTCGGTGGTTTTGGCAGTAAGGTCGACATCTTCCGTGTGCGTTAATTATCACTGTTTTATATGCAATTTTACTGTTTTTATCTGATATTTTTTAAAGACAAGAAACGATGTTTATTTTCGCGAATTTCACATGCTTGAAAGTTTTGATTGATTTACGCAATCGTAACACACTGGAGTGCGTTCACGGATTTATGCTTCCCTGTCAAAATTTGCTGCAAAAGTGGGTGGCACGCCATGTTAGCCCACCCATGCTACAGCTGTTTTGCTGTCACAACAAATCTCTTATCAGAAACCAAAACAAATCAATTTTTGTGATTCATCTCTGCTTTTCCAGGGGAAAACAGTTGTATTTGTTGTAATTTATTTAAAAAATAGTGCTCAAAATGTTCAATCACCTAACGGGCGGACGTGCCAACGTCCAACTACTGCAAGAAGCCGCAGTTCGGGACCTGGTTGAAATTCTAGATCGCTGCGAAGGAACTAAGGTAGGAACTCCGAAAGTTACAAAAAAAATTGGGGCGTACCCATCTCTCATTCTCATTGATTCCCCTTTACAGGCAATCGTATGGGATGAATCGCTGGGCGGTCCAGTAGGGCTGGTAGCCCGTTACACCTTTCTCAAGGAGCATCACGTTACGAAAATGTACGCCCTTCGGCCGGAACCTTGGACCGACATCGATGTAAAGAACATTATCTTCATCACTCGACCCAATCAAACGCTGATGGACTACATTGCCAACAATATTCACGAAGAGGAGCGGAAGAAGAAAAGTATGCTTTATAGTTCAAATTGAGGATTATATTCTATCAAGTTTAATTCAATACTTCCAGTTTCCAAGAAGGAATACTATCTCTACTTTGTGCCCAAGAAATCGTTCCTCTGCGAAAAGCGGCTTCAAGTGAAGGGCGTTCTGGGAAGTCTCGCGCACATCGGAGAGTTCAAATGTGACTTTTTCCCGTTCGATAATGATCTGCTGTCGATGGAACTGAAGGATGCCTACAAGTAAGTGCTAGCGTTAAAAATACTTAGTTTAAGCAATATGTATTTCGCAAAAGCAACCCTGAGGAGCGATCGACAAGATCATCGAGCTTATTCTGCACATCAGATGCTCCATGAAAAAAGCTGCTCAAACGTGAAATCTGTGCTGCTGTACCGTGCCATGCCCTAATACCGTGTGCCTCCTAATACCGTGTATTTGACAAAAAACTCAAATATTTTACTAAGTGTATTATTTTTTTAACTAAGTAACTAATTCAATCATTAGCATAATAAACCTTCTTAAGTTAGGCGTAATAAATTTGGCACATATTTACAAAAACAAGCAATTAAAAATATTCACAAAATGTGAGTGCGAAGTACCAATACACGGTATTAGGGCATGGTTCCTTTTGTGTTTCAAATACCGTGTTTCGGCTAAAACTGCAAGCTGAAAATATTATTGATACTTTTTTACTTTATGAATGATGATGATTCAAAGGACCACCAATGTACGCGGGTCACATACACGGTATTAGGCACAATGCTATGTTTTACCATTTTATTTTTAACCCTTATGTGGCCGGCAGGGTACCCGGGTACCCAGCACCCATTTAAAATACACGGTGTAGAAAAAAGCAAAAAATTTGCCGGCCACATAACGGTTAACAATGGTTTAAACATTTGGAATATTATTAATTATATTTATTATACATAATACACAGAATAACCAATATAATATAGCGTTTGAAAAATCAAGAAACACGGATAATTGATTTTTACAGGGCTCTTTGAAGTGAAGAGCATCCTTAAGGTCACGGTATTAGGGCATGGCACGGTACGCCAGTGGAACCTGTTGTGTGCATGGTGGATCTCCAACGTGGAACTCCATCATCGATGTCATCAAAATTGATTGATTGATTGATTTGTCTTTATTAGAGAGACTTTCAGCCCTTGGCTGGTTCGTCTCTGAAATGTCATCAAAAGCCGATAGCAACAGAAATTCTGGAGCGAAAGTGGAAGTGGGTCGGCCACACTCTCAGGCCTGTGCGCCGACTATATTTTTCTCGGCGGCGGCGGCGTCATCGGCGTCACGCCGGTGGCAGCTTTCGGCGGCGGCGTGAATCGGCGTGGCCAAAATTTTACCATAATGTAAACATTAGCAAAGCAAAGAATAGTTTTCATTACGCTCTAGAGTTTGTAGTCTGAGCTCGATTTTACTACAGTTTTTATTTTGTTTTCTTAGAACCTTCAAAAGCTATCAAATTTGATAATAAGGTCGCACTATGTACACTAAAGAATCCCCGTAAGATTTCAGGGAGGAATCTCAGAAGGAAATCTAGGAGGAGCCTCCAAGAAACTCCTGGAGGATTCCATGAAGAAAATTCTGGACTAATCTGCAGAAAATGCTGTATGAAACCCTGAAGGAACTTCTGCAGGAATCTCTGGTGGTACGAGAATCTCTCTTAGAGAAATCCCTGCAGAAACTTCTGAAGAAATACCTGATTTGAATTTTCGAGGAAGTCCAGAAGGAAATCCATGAAGAATTCCCAAAGGAATTCCAGAGGGATACCCCAAATGTATTCAAGCACTAATCCAAAGGGAATTACAGCAGAAATCCCCAAGAGACTTCCAGGAGGAATCCCCGATGGAATTCTAGAAGGATTCAACGAAAAACACCCAGAAGGAATCTAAAGGAATTACAGGAAAAATTCCTGAGAGAATTCTAGGAGGAATCGCCGAAAGAATTCCACGAGAAATTCTCGAAGACATTCCAGCAGCAATCTCTGAAGGAATTCTAATAGGAATCTCCAAAGGAATTCCGTGAGGGGTTCCCGAAAAAAATCCAGGAGGAATCTCCGAAATAACTCAAAAAGGCGAATCTCCAAAAGAACTCCAAGAGCAAATTTCAGAAGGAATCTCCAATGGAATAGCAGGAGAAATCCCAGAAGGAATTCCAGGAGGAATCTTGGAAGAAAATTGAAGAGTAATCACCAAAGGTATTCCAAAAGAAAATCCCGAAGGAATTCCAGGAGAGATTCCCGACAAAATATCTGAAGGAATCCTCGAAGAAATTTAAGGAGAAACCTTCGAAGGAAGTCCAGAAAGTATCACCGAAATAATTCTAGGAATAATATCCGAAGGAATTCCAGGAAGAATCGTCGAAGAAAATCCAGGAGGAATTTTCGCAGGAAGTCTAGGAGGAATCTTGAAGAGAATACAGGAAAAATCCCATCAGGAATCCCAGGGGGAACCGCCTAAGGAATTCCGGGAGGAATCTCCGATGGAATTCCAAGCAGAACCCTCAAAGGTTTTTCAAGAGGAAATCCCGAAGGAATTCCAAGTCGAACCCCCATAGGAAATCCAGGAGGTATCTTCAAAGAAATTCAAGAAGAAATTCCCTAATGAACTCTAGGAATACTCCCTAAACTCCAGGAGAAATTTTCGAAGGAATTCTAAGAGAAATTACTGAAGAAATTCAATACGAAAATCTCGAAGGAATTCCAGGTGGAATCCACGACGGAATATCACAAGGAATTACCGAAAGAATTTCAGAAGGAATTCAAGAAGGAAGTCCAGGAAGAATCCCCGAAGGAATTCCAAAAATAATTTGCAAACGGAATTCGCGAAGAAATCCATAAAGAACCATCGAAAAATATTCAGGAGAAATCCTCGAAAGAATTTCATGAAGAACCAGTGGATGAATTTTAAAGAGGAATCCCCGAAGGACTCCAGCACGAATCCCAAAGGAATTCCAGCTATAATCCAGTAAGCAATTCCAGCAGGAATCCCAAAACAAACTATAGTGGGAAATTCCAGGGGAATCCGAGGAAAAAAACCCCAAAGGATTTCTAGGAGGAATTAACGAAAAATATCAAGAAGGAACCTCTGAATGAGTTCCAGGAGAAACTCCTGAGGGAATTCTAGGAGAAATCACCGAAGGAATTCCAAGAGGAATCCCCGAAAGACTACCAGATGAAATTCTCGATGGAGTTCTAAGAAGTTCTAATCACTGAAGGAGTCACCAGAAGAATTCTAAGAGGAAACTCCGAAGGAAATTCAGGAGGGATCTCCGCAAAAATTCCTATGGGAATTCCCGCATGAATTTCATGAGAAATCCCCGATGGAATATCAGGAGGAATTCCCGAAGGAATTCCAGGAGAAATCCCAGAAAAAACTCAGGGAGGATTCCCCAAAGGATATCCACACGGAATCTCCCAAAGAATTCAAGGAGGAATCTCCGAAGGAATTCCCGGAGGAATGCCCGAAGAAATTCTAGGAGGAACCTTCGAATTAATTCCAGAAGGAGTCCCCGAAGGCATTCCAATAGGAATCCCTGAAGGAAGTCCAGAAGGGTTTCCTGAAGGCATTTCAGGTGAAATTCCCGAAGAAATTACAGTAGAAATCCCTGAAGGAATCCCAGAGGGAATCCCTGACGAAAATCGGAATAATCGAAGTATTTTCAAGAGGAATCCCCATAGTAAGTTCAGGAGAAATCTCCAAAGGAATTCCAGCAGGAATCCCCAAAGGAACTCTAGGAGAAATCCCCGAAGGGATTCCAAGTGAAATCGCCGAACGAATTTCAGGATGAATCTCCAAAGAAATTCTAGGAGAGATCATCGTAGAAATTCCAGGATGACTCCTGGAGGAATTCTAAGAGGAATCTCTGAAGGAAATCCAGGAGGAATCTCCGAAGGAGTTCTAAGAGAAATCATCAACGATATTTCAGGAGGAATCTCCGACGGAATGTTAGGAGAAATCTTCGAAAGGATTTTAGGAGGAATTCTCAAACGAAGTCTAGGAGGAAACTCCGAAAGAAAATCTAGAAGGGAATTCCAAGATAAATCCCCGAAAAAATTCCAGGAGAAATTCCCGAAGGAACTAAAGGAGGAATCTCCGTAGATATTCCAGGAGGAATTACCGAAGGAATTCCAGGAGGAATCCTCTAAGGAAGTCCAGGGGAACCCGTGAAGGAAGTCCAGGAGGAATCCCCGAAGAAAGTACAGGAGAAATCCCTGCAGGAATTCCAGGGGGAATTTCCGAAGGAATTCTGGTAGGAATGTCCGGAGGATTTCCAGGCGGAATTCTCGAAGGATTTTTAGCGGAATCTTTCGGAGGGAATCTTTCCGGGTAGGGGGAATTCCTGGAGGAACTCCAGAAGGACATTCTGGAGGAATTCTCGTAGAAACTCCATAAAAGATCCCTCAAGAAAATCCGGAAGATATGCGTGATTATATCCTAAGGAATTTATTGAAGAAACTTCTACAAAATACCCTGAAGGAACTCCTGTGGGAATTCCGGAATGAGCTTCTGGAAAGATCTCTGATGTAACTCATGGAGGCATCCGTGAGTCCTCCTGGAAAATTCTCAATTTTAATCTACAATCTGAAAAAACCCCAGCAGCGTTCCCTGGAAGAACTCCTGGAAGAATCCCTAAAGAAACTTCTCGAAAAATCCTCTAAGGATATTCTAAAGGAATCTTAGAAGGAACTCTTATATAGGAATCCCTGAATAAACTTCTGGGGGAATCCCTGAATTCTCCTGCAGGTATCCTTCGATCCTCCTATAAGACTCTCTGAAGGAACTCCTGGAGAGATTTTTGAAAGAACTTCGGTAGGAATCCCTGAAGAAATTCTAGAGGAATCTCTGAATAAACATCTGCAAGAATCTCTGAAACTCCTGGAGGAATCTCTGAAGGACCCCCTAGACTAATTTTTAAAGACCTCCTGCAGGAATTCCTGAAGAAACTTTTTACGGAATTCTCGAGGCTTTTATGAATCCTCCTGAAAGAATCTCTGAAAGGACTTCTGGAAGGATACTTGAGCGAACTCCTGTTTAAATAAGCTTCTGAAAGAATTACTATTGAACACCTGGAGGCATCCCTCTTGAAGCTATTAGGATCCCTTAACGAACTCCTGGAGAGATCATCGAAGGAGCTTCTGAAGCAATCCTGGAAAGAACTCCTGAAAGAATCTCTGAAAAATTTTCTAGGCATCCCGAAGTAATTCCAAGAGGATTCCCCGAAGGAATTTCAGGAGGGATGCTAATAGGAAATCTTGTAGGAAGCCTTGATAAAACTCCCGGAGTGATCCCTGAAGGATCTCCTTGAGCGATCCCTACAAAACGTCAGGAGAAATCCCTTGTTGGAATTCTAGAGGAATTTGTGAAGAATGTCCTGGAGGAATCTCTGAGGGAACTTCTGCACTAGTTTCTAAAGAAACGTTTATAGGAATTCCTGATGGAACTTCAGAAGGAATCCCTGAATGAACTCTCAGACCTTGAGGATCTTCTGGATGCATCTCTGATGTATCTCTAGAAGGCATCCCTGAATCTTCCAGAAAGAATTCCTAAAGGTATTGCTGGAGTTTTCTCTGAAGGTACTTCTGTCGAGATCTTCCTGAGAGATCTTCTGATTGAAAAAAAAAAACAATCCTGTAGTCATCCCTGAATCTTTCTAGAAGAATCTCTGAAAAAAACTTCTACAGAGATGTAAATAATGTTATTGTTCTAATGAAATCTAATAACAAAATTTTAAAAAAATCATTGAATTCGTATTTGAATGGACACTCTGATATTCCATTTGAATTTCTTCAGAAGTTCTTAATAAGGCTTCTTCAGAATTTGTCCAGAACAATAGAAAGAAAGAAAAATAGCCAGACCATCGTTGCAATGACCAGACTTCAAATTGTTAGAACGTACTGTTTTCATGTTTTATCTCATAAGGGCAAATTCTTTAGTAATTGTTTTTTTATTTATATTCTCTTAATAGTACTTTTTCAAAACACGATGCATTTTTGGATAATCTCATGGTTCTGACTACCGTCTATAACTGCAAAAGTAACCGAATATGAATAATCGATTTTCTCTTTCGCTAATGATCGTAAATATTACATTTCCAGATGAGATAATCAATGATGGGAAATAAATTGTTGCAGTCAAACTTTTATGATAGTGATCGGGGGAATTTTATATCTTAACTTTATATAAACTTAATTTTGTTCGTGCACTGATCACCGGCGCGAAAAATGAAATTTGGCGGCGTGACAAACAGCGGCGTATGGCCGGAAGAAATACCGGGTGAAATTTCTGGAGAGATATCAGAAAAAACTATCACTGAAGTTTTGGTAGAAAACCATGAAAGAATTTCAGAAACAACTATGGGAGGAACCTGTGAAAAAGCTCCTGGAGGAATCCTTGAAGAAATTCCTGGAAGAATCCCGGAATAAGTCAATGGAGGAATCCTGGAAGAAATTCCAGGATGAAGAAAGAACTCTTGGAGAAGTTCCAGCTACGAAGAGCAACTTAAGGAATCCCAGAGGAAACACCTAGAAGAATTCAATAAGGAATTCCTGGAAGCATTCCAAAGAAAGCCCCTACAGTAACTAAAGCCACTCCTGAACTGCCGGTGGACGCATAAATGTCCCATGTGCAAAAACAGACAATCGAGAAAATCGCGTCCAAAGTTCGAAAAAGTAAATTTTCTCAACTATGAAGTACAAGTGCCAAATCGTGTTCTAACATCAACCAATTTTGAATTTGAGCGAATTTGAAGCTCCATAGGATTTCCAATGAAACGTGACGCTTATGTGTTCACTTTTTAGAATGTGACAAATCGGCGTTGCATTTTTCCAACAATTTTTGGAACAAACTACCTATTTTTATTTTCCTATATGATAGTACACCATGATACATGATCATGGGCTGCAAAATCTCAATATTGTCAAAAATGCACATGGGACAATTATGCTTCCAGCGGCAATGAAGGAATCCCGGAAGAAGTTCCTGGATGAGTCTTAGTCCGGGTGAAATCCTGGAGGAATCTGGGAGAGAACCTCTGGAGAAAACCTAGATTATCGTTAGAAACTTCTGGAACCATCTCAGAGGGAGCTCTTGCAGGAATCTCGGTAGGAGTTCCTGGAGGAAGCCCGGATGGAATCCTTGAAGCAGTCCCTGGAAGATTCCCACACGACGTTTTTGAAGGAATCTCGGATGGAGCTCCATGAGGAATTCTGAAAGAATTCCGCAAAAAAAAAATCTTAAAGCAATATCGAAAAAACTTATGAAATTCTGGAGTCCCGGGTGAAACTTCTAGAGGGATTTCAGAAGAAACTCTTGGTGAAGTCTTGGTAGAAAATCATTAAGGGATTTCAGAAATAGCTATGGGAGGAATCCGTGAAAAAGCTCCTGGAGGAATCCTTGAAGAAATTCCTGGAAGAATCCCGGAATAAGTCAATGAAGGAATCCCGGAATAAATCAATGGAGGAATCCTAGAAGAAGTTCCAAAGGAATCCTGGAAAGATTTTCTGAATACAGGATTGTCATGATTGACATCTAGAGGAATTCAATAAGGAATTCTTGCAAGCATTCCAAGGAGAGTTACTCAAGTAACTAAAGCCACTTCTGGAGGAATCCCGGAAGAATTTCCTGGATGAGTCCTAGTCCGGTGGAAATCCTGGAAGAATCTTGGAAAGAACCTCTGGAGAAAACCTAGATCAGCGGTTTTCAGATCGTGCACCGCGGTGCACTTGGTGCACCGCGAAGCCATGACAAGTGCACCGCAGCACTTCAGAAAAGTCTTGCATATTTAAGTTTAAATTTAAATTCATTAGATACCTATTTCATGGAAAATAATTCGAATTAATTAGAACAGCGGTTTTCAGATCGTGCACCGCGGTGCACTTGGTGCACCGCGAAGCCATGACAAGTGCACCGCAGCACTTCAGAAAAGTCTTGCATATTTAAGTTTAAATTTAAATTCATTAGATACCTATTTCATGGAAAATAATTCGAATTAATTAGAACAACTGAACTATTGTAAGGTGCTCCAAGGGATTGAGAGTAAAATTTCAATTATTCCAGCCGGCGAGTTAACCTTGAACCAAGGAAAACCCGACTCAGATATTCGCGAAGAATCATGGAACAAGTCTGCCGAAACTCTCCTAATAAATATCATATTTTTCCAAGAGCTCGTAATGGATGTTCACAAGTGCCTATCCTACAAGGCATCTGCAATGTTTCTTCAATGAATGCGCTAAAAAAAATCTCGGAAGAAATCTTATTAATATTTCTGTGGCTTTGCTTAATACCAGAGAAAAAGTCTATCACTGATCTCGAAATCAGGTGAACACACAACTCCTTCCGAATTGACAAGAGTGCCTGGATGGAATTTATGAAAAATATTGTCAATATATGCTAAAGTTCTGAAAATACAGCTGCCAAGTGTCTAGAAATTTTTCAGAAATCCTGTAGTCTTGGAAAAACGTCCATCAAAAAATTTCTAGTGGTGATTCCCTAACCTCAAACCTACCTGTCGAACGAACGTTAATTCTTGAATTTTGTCATCAAATTAAGTCGTAATTTGTAGAAAATCACGAGAATTGACGTTTCCGTCCATTTTCAATTTATTTCTGACCCTGAATTCTCCGCAAATTCCAGTTTTTGAGTCGTTGAACAGGTAAAAAGTGAGGTTACGAGCCGCTACTGCTAGAAATAATTCAGTAGTCTTGGAAGAACTTCACCGAGGTTCTTAAAAACAAAACACTACTAAGTCGGCTCAAGATTTCATTCAACATTTATAAAGATCTTGTCTGAAAGTTTCCAGAAACATTCTGAGCAAGAAATATTCCAAGTTGAATAACTGTGTCACTTCATAATGCTTCGATAAGTGATGAAAAAACGCAAGACAGTGTCATAATTGGCGGGGAAAAATCTAATGACGAGTGTATGCACCTTAGAATTGCTATGAAAAATACGACAACTTTTTTGACGAATTTGGAATTGTTTTTTAACAATATTGAACATGTGCACCGCGGAGTGATTAATTTCCAAAAAGTGCACCCCGAGCTGAAATGTCTGAAAACCCCTGACCTAGATTATCGTATGAAACTTCTGGAACCATCTCAGAGAGAACTTATTAAGGAATCTTGAATAAACGCTAAAATATCTTCCAGCATAAACTTCAGGAGGAATCCTGGAATGCATATCTACGGAAGGAATCGCTGTAGCTATCCCAGAAAGAATTCCCGGGAAAATCGCAGAAGAAATCACTGAGGGAATCTCGGATGGAACCCAGAAGAAACTCCTAGAGGAATCTGTAGCGAGTTTGGAGTGAATCTGAAGATCTCGCGAAAGGAAATCTTAAAGGAATCCCCACATAGACTGATTCCCAAGTTGATTTCTGGAGGAATTCCAGAAGGATCTCCTGGAGGAGTCTCATGAGCAATATTAAAGCTCGACCGCACAGAGGTATGGAAAAGCATGGACGAAAACGGCTTTCCTGGAAAGCTGACTAGACTGATGAAAGCAATGATGGACAGTGTGCAAAACTGCGTTAGGTTTTCGGGTGAACTATCCAGTTCATTCGAATCTCGCCGGGAACTGCGACAAGGTGACGGACTCTCCTGCCTACTAACATCGCCCTAGAAGGTGTAATGCGATGATCCGGGTATGATTTTCACAAAATCCGGTCAATTTGTGTGCTTCGCGGACGACATGGGCATTATTGCTAGAACATTTGATACGGTGACAGAACTGTACGCCCGCCTGAAATGCGAAGCAGCAAAGGTCGGACTGGTGGTGAATGCCTCAAAAACAAAGTACATGCTGGTAGGCGGAACCGAACACGACCGGGTCCGTCTAGGTACTAATGTGATTATAGACGATGATGCCTTCGAGGTGGTGGAATCTATCTTGCACCCCTACTGACGACTGACAACAATGCTAGCCGTGAAATACGAAGACGCATCAACAGTGGAAGTCGTATCTACTACGGGCTCCAGAAGAAGTGCTACATGTACAAAACGCTAATAAGACCGGTGGTCCTTTACGGACACGAGACATGGACCATGCTCGAGGAGGACCTGCAAGCACTCGGGAGTTTTAGAGCGATGCGTGTTCAGGACGATCTTTGGCGACGTGCAGGAGAACGGTGTGTGGCGGAGAAGGATGAACCACGAGCTCGCTGCACTCTACGGTGAACCCAACATCCTAAAAGTGGCTAAAGCTGGACGGGTACGGTGGGCAGGGCATGTTGCAAGAATGCCGGACAACAACCCTGCAAAGTTGGTGTTTGCTAACCATCCGGTTGGTACAAGAAGGCGTGGAGCGCAGAGAGCACGAAGGGCGGACCAGGTGGAGCGTGATCTGGCGAGCGTTGGGCGTGGCCGACGTTGGAGAGCTGCAGCTGCAAATCGAGTATTATGGCGGCAAATTGTTGATTCAGTATTATCATGAATTTGATGTTAACTAAATAAATGAATGAATCTCAACGCTAAGTGGCCCCCCACGGGGCCTGAAATCGAAACAATTTCATAATTATTGTGACCTCATACAATTTTTGAGAACTCAATCCCCGTGGGGCCTTAGCCGTATCTCAAGGCTTCAAGGACTTCAAATTTTGGGATTATGGTTTTTTAGCTGAAACGATCGTTTTGCAATATTGAACTTTCAACATTTCCAACTTTTGCAAAAATAGGGACGGCCCAATATGAAAACATCCGTCAATACCGACATGTTTCGTCCATAAACTAACAACATGTATCATCTTTTCAGAGACCTTTATCTGGATCGGGACACTTCCTGTTTGCATCAGTCTGCCTGCGCCTTGCAGGCGTTGCAAAAACTCTACGGTCGAATTCCTAAGGTCTATGGCATAGGTAGTTGCGCCCAGCGTGTTTGGGAGCTAACCAAAACCATGATGAACGAAGAGCAGACCGCGCCGAACATCGACAAAGGAGTCATCGATCAAATGATCATACTGGATCGATCGGTTGACCTGATGAGTGTCCTGGCGACACAACTGACCTACGAAGGTCTGATCGATGAAATATTCGGGATAAACAATACGACCGTTAATCTGCCCTCGGAAAAGTTCAACTCCGGAGAGGGCTTTTCCATGGAAAAGACCACCGAGAAGAGCCAGTTTATATTGAATTCCAAAGAACAGCTTTATGCCGAGCTTCGAGATAAGCACTTCAATGCCGTTGGAGCTGTGCTTTCGCGGCTAGCCAAATCGATTCGTTCGAGAGCCAATGAAAATCATGGTGAGAAATCTATCCAAGAATTAAAGAAATTTGTAGAAAGTTTGCCGCACATCAAAGCCAACGAACAATCGCTGGCCACCCATACGAAAATAGCGGAACTCGTCAAGGATGTAATCTCGTCGGATAATTTCCTGGATGAACTCGGATGTGAACAAGAGTTCATGATGTGCTCGGACGTTGATAAGCCTAATCCTTTCATCGAAGATCAGATTGCGAAGCAAGCCCCTCTTCGGAATGTCCTTCGTCTTATGTGTATGCAATCTATAGCAGGTTCCGGGTTGAAACCCAAAGTTCTAGAATACTACAAGAGAGAACTCGTGCAGGTCTACGGTCTTCAGGTTCTCCTCACAATCGGAAACCTCGAAAAGGCCGGATTGCTAAAAACCCAAACTGGAACCAGAACGTACGCCGTTCTCCGGAAAACCCTAAACCTAACCGCCGAGCATCCGGAGGAAGTATCCCCAAAGGACATCACCTACGTCCACAGCGTTTATGCTCCGCTTTCCATCCGAATCGTCGAACAACACCTTAAACCCAACGGATGGCAAATCCTAACGGAAATTCTACCGGGGCCAACGTTCGAGGACTACCAGCCGACGACGGCGCTCACCAGTCGACGGGGTTCGTTCACCTCGGAGATATCCCAGTCGGACATACCTCGGGTGATCGTGGTGTTCTTCATTGGAGGGTGCACGTTTGCCGAGATATCGGCGTTGCGTTTCCTTACGCAGCAGGACGAGAACAATGTGGAATTTTTGGTGTGCACCACCAAGCTGATCAACAAGAACAGCTTCTTGGATGCGTTTATCGAAAAGTATTGATGACAGGAGGAGGACATTATATTAGGCATTTGTTAAGTGATTCTCAATATATTCCATTTACATAACTATAATTGAAAAATGTTTTGTTTGATTTACAAAGAGACATCACTGTCCAAATCTTGTAATTGTTCTCTTTTTTCACAATTCTTTATTATTTTTCACAAATCATTTCAGATATTGGTTGAGAAGTTCGCCCAGGAATTACATACTTCAGAAATTCCTCCGGATATTTACATATTTATAAATTTCTCTAGGAATTGTTTAGAAATTCCTCCAATTCTACAAATTCAACAAAGATTTTTTCAAAGCATCTTGCATGATTTACTTCTAAAATTCCTCCATTTTCTCCAAAAAATATCCATGAAATTAAGCAGAAATTCCTCCAGGGATTCTTTTGAAAATTTATTCAGAGATTCCTTCACATTTTTTTGAAAGTGTTAAAATGTTCGTTCAAAAGTTTCTACGAGGGTTACTTTGAAAATTTTTCCAAGAATTTCACCAGAAATTTCCACAACTTCCCATTTTTTACTGCCGGTCACACGTTCGCTTCCTATAGCTGAGGCGGTAAACGCACGGGTATTCAGCATGACCATGCTGAGGGTGACGGGTTCGATTCCCGGTGGGTCCAGGACCTTTTCGTAAAGGAAATTTCCTTGACTTCCTTGGGCATAGAGTATCCTCGTGCCTGCCACACGATATACGCATGCAAAATGGTCATTGGCAGAGTAAGCTCTCAGTTAATAACTGTGGAAGTGCTCATAGAACACTAAGCTGAGAAGCAGGCTTTGTCCCATTGAGGATGTTACGCCAAGAAGAGAGAGAGACGTTCGCTTCATATGCGGATGGTCATGGGTTTGATTCCCAGCCTCGGCACTTGCAATTTTTCGTTAGTTGCTCTTCACCGAGAGCGGCTGACACTGACCCTCTTCTGAGCCCCATGGCTCAAACGGACCCGGATACCTGGACATCGGCGAACTGCTACTCATAATGAACTACCAATCGGACTGGAAAGGAACAACGGCCACCTATCATCCTTATGCTCATCATTCTACCATGTAAAGAGTAGAAAAATGAAAGCAGCAGAAAGGCAACCAGTTCGATAAAGTATAATAGAATACATCTAGGCGCTGTACAATCTGTAGGTACAGCTGTCAATTGAAATCGCTCACGTAGTGCCCTAGTGGACAATAGAGCTGTAAATTAGGTTAAGTGATTAGGAATATAAACTTCAAATTTATCCAGAAATTCCACTTGGGATCCCCCCAAGAGTTTCACGAAAAAATGTGGAAGAAAGTTGTGTATGAGTTTCTGTAGAAATTCCTTCGGGAATTTCTTTAGGGAATCCTTCAGAAATTTAATCTATTTTTCGGGACTTTTATGCAGGGATTTCTATTGACGGTCAAATGTGAGGTTAGGTAACGCAAAATTTTCAACTTTGGAAGCAAAAATAACATATTCCCGGGCAATGCACTGCATGGAAGTTATGAGAATCTGCAATAATTTCACTTTTCTTCCATTTGTATCATTAGTAATTCAGGCTAGGGTTCATAATTACTGTTTTAGAAAAGCGCCATCTGCGCATTTTAGTTTTGCGTTTGATTGTCAATAGAAAATGCCCTATGGGTTCACAATTTTTTCAGGGATTCTTCCAGAAAATCTCTCATGGCTTTTATTATAAATTCGACTAAATAATTTCTTCAAAATATTCATCTCCAGATTTTCTTCCAGAGATTCCTTTACAAATTTCTCCGATGATTAATCTGAATAAACTTTCACAGATATTTCGATCATTTTTTTGCTGAATTCCATCCTAGAATTCATTTAAGGACAGACTTGTTAGAATCCCAAAATGGCCACCACAATGACTGGCTTTGGCACCTACTCACGATTTCGAGCGCACAAATCTCTTCGTAAACAAAACCAGTGCATCTGATCTTCTTATTTTAAGCTTATTACAAATGAGCAACAACAGAATAATAAAATGCACTGTTGTTTGAAGCTTGCTTCTTGTGATTTGTGCGCCAGGAGTTCTGATGCACTGTTCAAGCGGGATTTCAACACGTTTGTCCTTAAAAATATTTTTCGAGTTTCAGGAAAAATTCTCCCAGGGATTCTTGAAGAAATTCTTTCAGAGACTGAAAAAATTGTTAAGGTTTTTATTAGAGGATTTTCCAGGACTTTTTTCCAAAAATTTCCCATGAGGTTTTGTGAAGCATTTTACCAGGCGTTTCCAAGTGTTTCTTCGGATATTTCTCCTGGAATTTCTTCAGAAAATTTAATATACCTGTTTTTCAGAAATTCTTTCAGATTTTTTTTATTCTTTCTGAAATTTCTTCATCGATATACTTTCAAAAAAAGAGCCTTCTTCAATACTCCTAGAATTATTCTAAAGTTATCCCATGGATTCTTTCAAAAGTTGTTCCAGCAGTTCCTGCGGGAAATGCTCAAGCGGTTCCTCCAGAGATTCCTTCATGAATTTATCCATGGGAACCCAACTAACATTTTCAGCGCTATAAGGTTCAGTCATTTGCTTACCGTTGTTTAACCATCGAATAAAAGCAGTCAACGCTGAATAAAAGGAAAGCTAGTCAAATATAAATCATAAGTCAATACACGACTGCAAAACAAGCACCATACAGCTACCAAACTCGGTTTTCAGAAATCCATTGCTTGTCACTGGGGCTGCATTTACTCCACTCTATTCCAACTCCGGGAGATTTCCCGGAAGATGTGAAAACTTGAACACATCGAATAGGAGTCCCCACTAACAAAACAGCTGCTACTATACAGTACAATTCGTTATACTGACAAATCCCCAAACCAGCAGCGCTTTAAAGGCCGTTATGCGATTTCATTACGGCTAGAAGCTGTAATAAAGAAACTGTTGGTTTACCAACACAGTTTGTCAGATATAAACATTATTGTCAAAACAAACTTTAAGCGGGATATATAGCTACTACACAAATTCTTTACAGCTATCCATGTCTGTGCAGTGAAATTATTTGGGTTGCTTTTATTGCACTTTAATTCAATGCCGGGAGATTTGCCGGAAGATGTGCAAATCGAGTAAGAGTCCCAGCCACTACAACAGCTGCTTTTATACAGTACGTTTTGTGATGTTGCCAAAACACAAAACAGCAGCGCTTCGTAGCCGTTTAAAGAACACTCTTTCAGCTAGAAGCTGTGAAGAAGAATCTGTTGGCGCAACCACACAGCATGTTCAATGTAAACATTATTGCGTTTGACGTTTCACAAGCTTTTGTAGCAAGATGAAGTTGGGTAAGGTTTCTTGTGACACAATTATGAAGCCTTGTCTGGAGTAAAAAAAATTTCTATGTTATTTATATATATAGCAGTGTGTGTTAACAACTGCGAAAAGGCTGAAAAGGCGCCTTCTCAAGATGTTGTTCAGTTAGTGGTTACATAGGAGCCGAGAAAAGAGCTATGACTAGGTGGCATAGAAGCTGATCGCACAGCATGTACAAGTGGATTAAGTTCGTCAGATTCATTGGTATAGGGCTTGCATAGAAGCTTCCGTCCATATGTACAACACTATAACTCAGCATCAAGCCGTATTGAGGACGCTTTATTGACGTTTACATTCACAATAAATGTTAGTTGGGAAACTCTTTCAGGGACTCCTTTGGAAACTCCTCGTAAGTTTACTTTTAAAAAAATCATCCAGGAAATCCTAAAGAAATTCAGTGAGGAATTATGTCACAAAATTAACAAAATCTTTTATGGATTCCTTTAAAATTTTGAATGACCTCCAGAACTTCTCCAAGAACTCCCTAAAAAAGTCTTGCACGGGTAGCTCCCAAAAATGCTGCATTCCTTTAGAAAATACTTCAAGAATTCCTTTTAAAAATCTTGCATAGATTGATTCAGGAATTCAACTGCGAATTTCTTCAGATTCTTTTATAGAGATTCCTCCAGAAATTGTCAAAGCATTCTTCTAGAAAACCTTCCATGAACTTTCTCAACAATACTCCATGTATTTTTTAGAAAATGATCCCAGGATACATAAGGGAATATTGTTAATGTAAACTCTTTATTGTTGGGAATTTCAGCCCGAGGCTGGTTCATCCCCGTACATTAAGAATCAGAAATTCCGAACTCCTTCAAAAAATTCTCGGAAGTTTTCTAAAGAATTTTCTTCAAGGATAGTTTATGAAATTCTATAAGAGATTATTAAGAAAATTCCTAAATTTCTTAAGAAATTCTTAGAAAATCTTCTGAGGATTCTTTCCGAAATTTTCTACAGATTCTTTCAGAGATTCTTATTAGGATTCTTATGAAAAGGCTTTAATACATTCTCGCAAAGACTTCTGGAGAAATTCACACAGCGATTTTATCAGAAATTTCGGTGTGAAGAATTAGCCTAAGTTAAAATTCACAAATAAAAAGAAAAAAAAAACAAGAAATGTTGCCGGGTATTCCTCTATCCTCCAGGATTTCCTTCAAGCGTACCTCCAGGAATTTCTCTATGGATTCCCCCAGGACTACATTGACAAAATTTGTCAGGATTTTTATTACGGGATTTCTCCAGGATGTTTTCCAAATATATCTCAAGAGGTATTGTTAGGTATTCCACCAGGGGTTTCCAGGTGTTTCTTCAGGTATTCCTTCTGAAATTTCTTCAGAAAACCCCCCTATGATTTTTTTAAAAATATTCCTGTTTTTTTTTTCAGAAATTCTTTCAGGAATTCAACTTGATATTTCTCCAGATGTATTTCTTCTGAAATTTCTTCAGCGACGTCCTCAATGTTCCTAGAATTACTTCAGAAATTTCAGCAGGGAATTCTTCTAAAGGTTTTCCAATGCCATGGATTCTTTCAAAAGTTGTTCCAGCAGTTCCTTCGGAAAATGCTCAAGCGATTCCTTCAGAGATTCCTCCAGGAATTCATCCATGGAAATGTACCAGTGAAGGAGCGCTGAAATCAGGAAACCTTGATTAACTAGCTCTTATTTTACCATGACAGCACTGAAAAAACTTTACCACACATCTTGTCAGTAATCTGCCGAAGCATAACAATGACCTTTTTTATGAAATTTGTTACAAATTTTGGAATTCAATCAGCTAAGTATGCGCCAAGATATTATAAGGCATCTACATATCAAAAACCCTCGGTGAGGAAGTCATAAGAAATCTTGAAAGAAGTTCGTTAGAAAGCTTTGAGGAAAAATCTGGCCAATGGCCAGTTCGCATGTATCCGCCAAAATATTGTCATTGCTAAGGGATTTGTAAAAAATATCGTAAGAGAATCACCCTCTCATTGCCAAAGTGAGAAATATGCACATAAAATTGAGAGTCCACTAAATCGAGATATACCTGTAGTATACTCCCACTATTAGGGAAAATTATACGTAATCGGGTTTACATCCTAGAATATCCCACACCAAGAAGTTTGAAAAGTAAAATAATTGATACACCAGTAGTGTCAGTGTATATTTGAATATAGCTTTCTTTATCAATATGGAACAGTTTTTCATATCTTGGGATGTTCTAGGTGTTCCAAACTGTTCTGAAATTTAGTCCTTCAAGTCAGCATTGTAATTTTGTTCTTTTTAGAAAGAAATTGTAAACCGTACATCTCTTGAAAACTCTGAAGCCAATATTTGATATTATTAAGATAATGAAAGTCAACCAAAATAACTTGGAGTTTAGAACCTCAGATCTATACTCGTAACAGTAGTCATATTCTCTATACTGAGTAACTTTGCTTAATCAACTATGGTTACTGGACCTGCTTGAAGACTTATACCTATAATTAAATACTTTTGGGACATTCAGAGTCGTCCAAGCTTTTCTGGAATTTAGTCTTTGGCAACGACAGCGGTACAGTAGTTATTTTCGCTATGGATTGTAGTCCTATAACCCCCTTGGAATTGTTTGGAAAAATTGGAGAAGCAGAACTTTGGATTAACATTCGTAACAGGAGTCATGTCCGCTCTACAGAGAAACGTTGCATACTTCAATTTCTTGCTAGCGTAAGAACCTCGACAATACACATAGAACGCGACGCGAGACAGGACACAACAACAAAATACATAAAAAGAAGTCGTTCGGTTTCGGGCTCGACATTGCCTATTAACAGGATGATATCCGACTGATTACGTAAGGCATTAATATCATACTGCGAAAAGAATTCATCGAAAATATTGAAATTTCACCTAATTCCCAGTTTTGTCAGGTTGAAGAGAACAGAGTTGATTGGAGCATCGTTTTTTTTTTTTCATTAAAGGACGATCAGATGTGTCGATGTACACGAACTCCAAGCGTTCAGTTGAGCTGCTTTCTTGATGTTTTTTACCAGCTTTCGCATGGTCCAATGTTACCGCGTGTAATGCAACATTTGAACTGCTGGTTAGCTCGTTTTCAGCTGCCTGTTTATGCTCACATAGCTGAACTTTGAACTTACGGCGAGTTTGTCCGATGTATACCGCGGGGAGGTCCTGACAAAGCATTTGGTATCTCCCAGATTTTTTCTCCGCTGTGACTTTGTCTTTCAGGTTGCATAAAAGGTCCTTCAGCGTGTTCAGCGTAACGTCATATTATCCAGAGCTAAGCCCAGACTAAATTAAACTACTACAAAGATTAGTTCAATAACTGTAATAAATTTGTAGTATAAAACTTTTCTACAGGTTCTTTACAGTTCTTCGACAGTCCAAAGTAAAAAATGATGTGATATCTCACCATCGGGCAGAACAAAACCGACAGTCAGCGCCAGCGCCAACAACATTTCTAGATTATTAAATTGGTTTAGTTTTTTTTTATTATCCTGTTCCAAGATTTTGAAATAGCAACACAAACGCATTCGCATTATTTAGATACATCATCTTTCTAACCTTCGTTTTTTTTTTCTTCTTCCTCTGCTTTTGTCTCTTACTATCTTACTCTTTCTTTCTGTTTGGTTCGCTCGCTCTCGCATACACTACTAGACATATACAAATTGCTCCTAGACAGGCTTGGTTTCTCTTCTAGCGGTATTCAATTGGTTTGTTTTTTTTTCTCTTAGTAGTTCTTATTCTTTCATGTGTTTTGTAGGTGTGTGTGTGAGTAGGGGTAAAAACTTTGCAAATGTGAATTTTACGCTTTCCTATCAATATGTGGGAGTGTGTATGTGATTTTCGCGTCATCATTGTTTGCTCTTTACTAGGTAGTTTTCTTCT
Source organism: Aedes albopictus (assembly GCF_035046485.1). Taxonomy (NCBI): domain Eukaryota; kingdom Metazoa; phylum Arthropoda; class Insecta; order Diptera; family Culicidae; genus Aedes; species Aedes albopictus. Next base: position 21,906 of record NW_026917472.1, read on the forward strand.
TGGTTTATGCACTTTGTGTGTTACATTTCTATAATAGCATGTGTGGAAAAAATGTTGCTGCGAACGTTTACGCGGTATTTTTTAGTGTGTGTTTGTTTTATAATATTAGTTTTTCAGTTAATCATGGTTTGCCGTTTCGTAACGAAACTAATCTTCTATCGCATTTTTTTTTGTTTTAAAAAAACTCACCCTTTCTCGCTCATACAAATCTCTCGCTCTCTGTTTTGCCCTCTTTTCCCCCAGAGTACTGATGTTTTTCACCAGTTAGTTTCATTTCTGTTTCAATGTTTATCAGCTTTAATTTTAGTCAATATGCACTGTTTCAGTAAGGGTATAAAAGCTCTAGCATTATTTTTTCTTGTTTTTCGTTTACATAATGCAGCGGGTGTTATACTTTTCGTATGTGTATTTTCAGCTTGAATTAAATTAGTTTATCTAGTCGATACGTTTTTAATAATTGGAGAATTACATTGCATTATTGTTTATTAATGTTATTGATTTCTCTCTGACCATTGTATTAAAAACTAAAACATTAAACAACTAATTTCAGTTTTTCTCACATACCTCTGATGCTGATGATATTAACAAATCTGCCTCTGGTCTAAACATTTAGAGTGTACCGAATTAAACGAGTATGGTTGTGTTGTAACTATACACAATTAAACTAAGGTAAATGTACAAAACACGAGTGAACTGTGTTGTGAAGAGCGCGGAAATGATACAAATACTAGGCATATAAATATAAATTAGTTCTGTTCACTTCGTTCTCTCGCATTAGTTTACGCCTACGTATTTTATAATAGTTAATTATCGTGTGATCTATTCGCCGTGGCGCCGTATTCTTCCACTAACACAGTGAAATCACCGGCACAACTGAGTGCTCTAATATTCGTTCCATGCGGTTTCACGGTATTGACTCTAGAAAACTACAAAACAAAACAAAAAAAAATGTCTCCTTTCACTTGCTTCTACTACTCTTTTTCTCCATTTTCTTTTATTCGAATAACTATGTCACGTACGGCTTTACTCATATGTGGTGTGATCTACTATTATGCATAATAAGCGAAGTAGTATTTATTCGTAAAGGATAGAATCATTCGCCTTGTTCGGCTTTAATCGATTGTTCATAACTATCCGATTGCATAACAGGTTCGACAAGAAGCGATTTGGGCGGTGAACGTGCACAGAGAATTACAAAAGGAAGCTTTTTGAGGATATTGTAAATACATAAACACAAACGCATTGTAAATTTGGTCAGGCTAAAAATATACAACTGTTCGAAACGACCTTCCAGGAAACGTTAAATATTTGTTTTCTGTAAAATTTCTTGATGGGTTCCGAAAGAAAACTCCGGTGGAGCCTTTGACAAAACTACTGGAGGAAATCCTGGTAATATTGATGGAAGAGCTAATGATTAGATATTTGCTAATATCGCAGAGAAGTTACTAGCGCATATTCTAGAGAAAATTTTGGTGAAGTTTTTGGAAAGTTCTCAGCAGAACTTCTGAAGCAATATATTTGAAAGGCGACCCATATTCATATGGGACATTTTTGTGATCATAGGCAGCACACTGGGCACAAATACCAGTAATCTAAGTCGAAAGAAATGGGAAGAAGTCAAAGGGCGAACACGATGAAATTGCCACACAGAAAGTATTGTATAACTTTTGATTGCGTTCGCCAAAATAGTTAATTTTTTTACCATGAATAGTATATTATGTGTAGCTAATACCATAAAATTTTCATTAAAATCGGTTGAGTATTGGCGGAGATATTGTTGAAACAAGGAAATTGCCACTTGAGAATCTTGTGCAAACAAACATTTTGGAAAATATCACTTTTTTGCCGTTTCAACGCTGGTGCCAAAAATACTGAACCGATTTCAATGAAAATTTTTATGTACGTAAAGTATGTATGTAGAAGTAGTTTGTCAAAATTTCATTCAATTTGATCATACCGTTAAAAAGTTATAGCCATATATGTCGCACTGTGTCACAATAAGCAGATGTGGTTTTTGGTATAGTGAAATTCAAACTGCTCTTACTTTGAAAGTACTCTACAAAAATTGCTGAAATTTTCACTGTAAACAGTAGAACACAACAATTTTACACTGTCAAAGTTTTATAAAAATCGGGATTGTGTTACCAGTTCTACAGTCAAAATAGTGCACGCGGAACTAAAAATGGTCAAAAAGTACCTAAAATTTACCTTGAAGCGATTTAAGCTTTGGATATTTACTAGAAAAAATACTGAACCGATTTCGATCAAATTTTTACCACTTAATTGATACTATGTTAAGAATATCGAGTGAAATTTTCAAACGTTTTGATGAGGTAACAAAAAAGTTATGGCCTAAGTAATTTTTTGAAATGGGTGCACAAATTTTCTAAAATCTCATTTTATGATATCGACAATATATGCGCCAATACTCAACCGATTTTAATGAAAATTTTATGGTATTAGCTACACATAATAAACTATTCATGGTCAAAAAATTAGCTATTTTGACGAACGCTATCAAAAGTAATACAATATTTTCTGTGTGGCAATTTCATCGTGTTCGCCCATTAGATGATTAACAAAACACAACCATTTGTAACAAATCCCAATCAAACGTCAAGAATCAAAAGTGCATAAAAGAGTTTGAAAATAAAGCGATATTTTCACTTCATTTCGTTGCCTCCAGTACCTAAATCGAAACATTTTTGCATGCCTCGAAATGTAGACGACCCGTTCATATTGATAGAAAGCAATTTGCGGTATCGGATACTATAAGCGAATGTATTGACAGTTATTTACAGGTGAATTAACTTAAGCGCCCGCAAACGCTTTCACAAGATTAAAAAAGAACCTAACATACAACGCAGAAGCAAATATGTAGGAATCTTTCCAATTCAATCATGAGTATTATCGAGAGCCGATCTACAGTTGATCCAGAGCGACAACGAACTGCACCAAACGCAAACTTTCCTAGGAAAAAAAGCGAATCCAGTTGACTAGAATTCCAAAAAACGTGATCTCTTGACGTGTAGTGTATTCACTTCTAGTTAGAAAAAAAAGTCTGTTAAAATAATACGTAAAAGAACACATAAATC
>NW_026917473.1:0-25000 GCF_035046485.1 Aedes albopictus
TTTTCTCGAACAAAATATTCGCAATACAGTAAAGAATATGGTCAATATATTGTTCAGTTTTTCAGACGATCCACAGTATATCAAATGGTTAGGGAGCAGTTTGACCGTAAGTTTGAAAGAAAATCGTAAATGTATGTGTAACTAGTGCTTTATAGTTATCCATAGTAGAATAACTGCATTTCATATTGTATTTATACAGCTAGCTACTGTTATTTTATATTAGTGCCGTAAGAGAGATAAAAAAAACAACAATTTAAAAAAGAACTAATTACTTTTATTAATAGCACCGCGGTAGACTTCACCATCCTCTATGTATATATATAAATTTGTCCTGCTGCTTCCTTGACTGCTTCTTCAGCCCCTCCGTTTATTTTCTGCTTCGATGAAATGCTCATCCAGATTTGATTGTCCCAGCGTTGGAAGCACAATCACGTAAAGACCTTTCCTCCAGGACATGCCTACAGAGGATACATAGATGACGGTCAGTTCACTGTTCGAACGTAGCAACACCATCATCTCAGTGCTGGTACAGATTACTCACCATGAACAGACGATGCACCTCATGCTTCATTGCCAAACTCTCCGGAAGATGCGCGAAACTACCAAATGGAAGGGACATTGGTCACCGGAGCAATACCGTGTATGACGACATGTTGCAACCAGTAGTAAGCCATCGATGAGGACGACGATGACCGAGTCCGGGTGGAAACTATTTTCGACTGCAAAGAGAAAAGATTTGTTGTAGGTTTTGGTTTGATGACCACAATTTCCCCGTAAATAAAATACTTACCGCTATCAGCACGTTAAATGCGTTAAATGGATCCAATGAACTAATATTTGAGCAAATTAAAATTGTACTTCAGATTTGCTGCTTCCACATTTTTTTTGTTCTGTTTTGTTTTCATTGCAACCATCAGTCGATTTTCACTGTTTCACAAATACCGATGCGTGAAACTGTTTGTCGTATTGTTCAACATCAGTAACATATAGTGAAATGCATGTCTGTATGCGTGTTGCACAGAGTAAGCACAAACAGTTTGATATACGGTTATTTGATATTGCCAGCATTATTTGCGAGCTACTATCTGCATATCATTCAACAATATCTTCCCAGTATAATATAATGTTACCATTTGGTATGGGTTGCACAAGCCGTGAATTACAGTCGAATGCGTTGAATCTCACTGTAGTGTTCTTTCTTTTTACACCAAAAAAATGAGTGTCCCTTTTCACTCAAACATGATACATTCACAACGAAATCATAAACTCACAAAACTTACCTTTCAGCTTCATTTTTTTCCCACGCTCCTGCACAAAAATCACAAATCTAAAATCTTTCCCAAAACTTCAGTCCATTCCGAAACCCCCCAAAACGTTTTCCGTTCAGATGAAAAAAAACCAAACTATTCACATTCGTCCATATATATTTTCTTTTAAAACTCACAACCGAAACAATCCTCCGTCAAACAAAACACTTTTCTTGAATCACACGCCCGTATCACCTATTTCGTCCGTCCGCTCCAAGACTCGTTCATAAACTGCCCGTCCACTGTGCTTGCCGTTCTGCTTCCTCTTCACCTGCTCATTCATTCGCTTTTTGTTCATCATCCTTCTCGTTCTACCCATCGAGCCGTCGTCGCGGTCGTCGCAGCGCTGGAATACCGAAATCCAATGCTCGGGTTCGAATGGTCGATAGAGCTGTGCTACCTCCTTCACAGGTACACTCAAATGAATAAGAGTATGTAAACCAAGTGCTTTTGAAGTAAACATTTTCATCATCCAACCTATATCACTACAATCGCCTCCTTCTCTATACTTCGTTTTAGAATAAAATTGGAAGACAGATTATTATGTTTTCTTTTATACAATTGAACATAATTTATCAATAACAATCATTTTAAGCATGACCTTGAATGCAGAGAACAAAAATAAGCAAAATATCAATGTACTGAGTATCCTATTCGGTCTAACAATTTTCATCAGTTTGGCTAACAATTTCATCCCCACTAATCTGAATATTGCGCGCAAACCCCAAAATTTTATTCCCACCTTTGGGTTTCCGCGCCGAGGACCCAGCGCCAGATTCGGCGACAAAGAAAACTGACAGCAGTCGCCGGACAGTTGGCAATCCTGATATTTGACGGCGGCCGCCCGGTAGTCATGGGAGTGGATTGTTGTCACGCAAATAGATCTTTTCTCTGAAAATGCATGTGTATTGAGTTATTGTTGACAGATTTTCTGCAGTGTTAGTGTGAAATTCAGCGATTTTCTGTATCGCGTAAGCCTCCGCTGGAAGAAAACGTCATGTTGTTCAGCGAAGCAAGTAAAATTTTCAGTGAAAAAAGCAATATCGTTCAAATTTATTTATTAAACCCATTTGTGAAAGAATTAACTGAATGCAAAGTTTCAGCTGAAAAACATATTAGGGCTTTTTTTTCCTCTAAATGCATGGAAAGCCTCTTTAGCAGTAATTTAAAGCAAATCAAAGCTGATTCCTTTCGATTAGCGTAATTGTTGAACACGTTCCTACATTTTCAATTCATATACCTTTTCATACAAATTCCAAACAATAAATTCAATTTGTTTTTTTTTTTCTTAACAGAATCAAAAAAAATGTATACTGGACTTTATTGTCAATGATATAAAATCAGTTTTAATTTCTAAAATGTATTTTTATCGTTAACCCTCTCTTACCCATGGTAGCACAGGTGATCCACTACTTTGCACTGTTCATTTAACTCTAAAACAAAAACGAGCAGAAAATTTTTGATTAAATCTGGCATAATAGTTCATCAAACATATACAAACATCTGACGAAAAAATGGGAATGATCTAACTTCTCCTGTATTTGTATGAACAGTGCAGAGTAGTGGATTACCTGTTCTACCATGGGAAAGAGAGGGTTAAGTCTGACTTTAAATCCCGTTATTACTTTTTTATATATATAATACTTACTGGTGTAATACTCTAACTGAGACAGTCTTCCTTCTTAGCTTAAAACTTTCACAATTATTGTATAGATGATTTTTGTGTCTGACAAGTGGTAATTGCATTGTGGAATGTGCGGAAGTCAAACGTATGAATTCTGAACATAGGCGTACTAAGTATCTGCAAATTTATTCATTCGGATAGACGAGGCCTATTTGCTTATCTTCTAATATAAAAAAAAAGAGTGAATTTCCTTTGAGGCAACAAAACTCACATACGGATTAGCCGATCAGCATGACGTGGTGGCTGTGTTTAAAAATTACAAAAATTAAAAAATCAACTAAAAAGTAAGGAAATTGATAAAGAACTGATTTTTTTTTTATGATCGATCAACACGATCGAAATCAAACCAATCGAGAATGCGGTGCCGTTATGAACTCAACTGCTGTCAAATCACCACAGCCGGGGAAAACTAGTTATATTTAATTTTTATTAACTCACAACTCAGATCTAATTTACCTGAATTTTTTTTCTTCGTGTACATTTTTGTTAATTTTATTCTTATCTAAATCAATATTGAGTTGTAAAAAAAGTCTCACGAAACCTAATGCAAGCCTATCTATATACGGGAGAACAAAAGTTGTTACAAATTCTTAACACGGGGATTTTGAACACAAATCACTACCATACAGGTATTTGGATTGGTCTATACTTTTAAAGCTAAGCAGGATGCAATTGTTTACAAGTTTGATTTTTTTTTAATTTCGATTGAAACATGAAATAAACATTTAAAAGCCATATTAAACTCATGCATTTACTGGAAGATGGGGGTTATATTTTTAAATGCCATAATCTTTTATATTCTAGTTCATTCATTTAAACGTTTTGTTATTTTTTTAAAATTTTGCTTAATGCTAGCTGTTCCGTCAAACGCCGTACCAGCTACGAAGTAGTACCATAGACTAATTTCAAGACCTCGGTGTACCAAAGAAAACGATCAAATTTTCGGTGTCCAGTCCGGTACCCAATAAATATTCATAACCGTGTATTTTTTTCCGTGTAAATTGCCTTTTATGTAAATTTTATTTAGCGTGTTACACTGATCTGACAGCTCTGACAGTAAGGGACTAAACATTAATTACGTAAAGTGGGTACCGAGGATTGTTCACAATCTGCGAACTTGACTGCGGAAAAAATTGCGACCATGACGCCGCTGGTAGTACCGCCTGTCTACTGCGTTTTTTTTACATATAGGGTGGTAAACAAATAGCTCGAAAATGAGGTTCAAACATTTTTTTTTTGCTTTCCCGGTCGAGTTTTATAATTATTATTTTTCATGAACACGTCGGAGCACTGTGCGAATGGAATAGTGGAAGAATTTTGTTAATTCGTTGATCTGTTCCTGAGCCTATTCGTGGCAGACAAACGCCACTCCATTTTTATTAATATTGATAACTTTCTTCAAATTAAATTTCTTGCAAGCTAAAAAACACAGTAGAATCTGAATTACCTTCAAACTTTCAAATAAAATAAACTTTTGAATGAGTCTGCCAAATACAAAAGCAAATGCTTAAAATTATAACATTTAGAAAATTAGAAATATGCTCTGAAAATTTTCTTGTCGCTATATTCTTAAAAAACGAATACGCATTTAAGTTAATTATGCACAACTCAATAGTGGTCCAATTTTTTCAACCTTGCACCCAAGTTAACAATAGTATTTTGTAAAGCCGTATAATAATTAATAATCAAAGCATAAATCACAATTAAAGTATTAATAATATTTTATTTGATGATCATTGTATTCATTAGACCAAACACTTTTTTTTTAAATTATCTAAAAACCAGACGTACCTACAATTTTCGCATGTGTACTGTTAAAGGTGAAAAATAATTTTTGATTTTTTTTTCTGTTTGTAGCCGATATTCAAAAAAAAAAATAAAAAAAAAACACACAAACATTCTGGTTTAATATTGAAATTTTAGCCTACAAAGAAGATGAACACAATTCGCCTCAACTGTCAATCACTAAACAATTTTTAAGGGTTTTATGCCAACTACAGTAGACGTTCGGTCGGTGCAAACGGTTTAACTGCAATGCTTTTTAACTGCAAGTCCGGTAAGTGCAACACATTTGCAGTTATCGCACCGCCAAACGTCAAAATGGTGCGCCATGTTAGCCCAAATGAGCAATCGGATCACGTTCACGGTTATTTTTTGTCGTTTGACAACTTGTTGACATCTGTCAGTCGTTGCAGTTACTGAATTTCGTTCGCTAAGTGAAACGTAAACATGTTGCAGTTATCGAACGTCTACTGTATCCGTAAGATGGCGACAATTAGTATAGATTTCATACTTGCTCTGTATTTCATCACTAACCTGCTTAAACAATCATGTAGGCACAATAATTACGCTCAATAATTTCTTTTATGGCTGGAAATGCTCTTAACATCAGAAAACTTTTAAGAACTTTCTCTGTAAGTCAATTTACATGTTCTTACTTAAAAAAATGTCAATCATGGCAGTGACCTTATGAATTCCTGTCTGTCTGTCTGTCGAGTTCAACACGATTCAAAATAAGATAATCGTTAATAAATCCCTCCATCTCACTCGCCTAGTTGAACATACAACAACAGCTATTCATATTTAGATTCCTTTCAAAGGGGAACCTTGTTAATATTTTTTCATTGAGCATCGAAACAAAAAAATTCCAAAATAATTCCTTGGCTATTCTTGAAATAAAGAACGACAACCTATTGCAAAGTCGGAGTTTTCCAGAAATTCCGCAATAGAGGCGCTTTGAGAATGAAACTTGCAGACTTCAAACGGTATAATTTTCTCAGTGACAAAATCAGAAATTTGACATAAATTTCCTCTGTATCTTTCAATTAACATAAAATCCACAACAGATAATAATGAAAGTGGTTTGCAAGATTTCTATAGAAAAAAAAATGCACGTATTTCTTACCAAAGTTACCTACATCAAACCACACTCTTACATGCATGCACATAACTGTTCTCTACTATGGTTTTATATAAAATCAAATAATAATATGTTACAACGATGATGAACCGACCCTTGGCTGAAAATTTCTATAATAAATCCAATAATATTTGAAAAAATGTTTTTCTTGGTGATGCATTTATTTTCTAAGTTCAAAATTGGATTCCAAAAATATATGAATGGGCACTAGACTTTTCATGACGTGATACTCAGCCTGAATATCAAAATAAGCTGTGAAATGTGTACACTAAAGAGACTGAAGCAACTGATCTGAATAATTTTCCTCATGGGCTTGTCAGCTCTGACATATACATCTTAAGCAAGATCATAAAATAATCAACACACTCTCTGTATCTTAATTGATATGATCTATCATAAGAATCTGCAACAGTTGATGGTGGGGCTTGTTAGGCTCCTAAATTATCTACCAAGCATCAAAACGAAAAACAATATTTGAACGCATCCCTATGTGCCTCTTAATAGTCCATTTTTCAAGACGATTTTATAAATGAAATTTTGACAGGAGTTAGCGTCCTAACCCGTGAAAATCAATATCATCATCAACATCGTTGTCACTTCGTAAAATGGCTTATTCACATGTTCACTATCAGGATACTACACATTATATTTCGGGTGGAGCCCACCTACTCATAAACCTACAAAACCCTCTGTTTTCCGTAACTTTCATCAGATAATCTTGACTTAAGTATTGGTGGAGCTTTACAGAAACATCTTTCGAGAGTTGAAGACAAAACAATTACCATCATCAAAAGTTTTAAAACAAACATCCATCAAGCATCAAATTATCGATATCTATAAAAACTCGTGATCTATTTAATTAAACCATACCAACAAACCGACAGAGTACGCTGTAACATCCAAACGAATTCCTAAGGCATCAAAATATAAAATAAGTTCCTCTGAAGAGACTGAATATTTCTCTTAACATGGGACCAGGCTAACTTAATCTAACTTTAACCATTGTCCAACAATAATGACACTATCGCAACCTGCATTTAATCTGACAGCCCACTCAATATGACTTAGGTTTGTCCCAACTTGAAGAGACCCAAATAGTGTTTAATTTTTAAGCATTGCATTGCGATTTTCGAGGGATAACTTTGAGTCGATAAACATTACATCACTGATGGAGAGCCACCATCAAACAGTTTTGTTTTTCGGTTCACAATAATTTATAATTCCGAGTAGCGCAACAAATTTAGCTTCTGTTTTGTTATCAACAAAAAAAAATCGAAATCATGATATCATCTTGACAAGTTGGGTCAAACAATAAACTTGGCGCTTTTTGTTGCGTTTATTCTATGTCCCTTTTATCTGACCTTTTTTTTCTGGCAATGGCACCATTAGTAATCCTACGCTAACAATTCATATTCAAAAATCACGCGATTACGACATCAATTAACTACGATTTTTTTTATATCTAAATTTTAATAATTTATTAATTTATCTATTTTTTTATATCTAAATATACCCTGCTGATTCATATGTTCCCGTATATGCTAGCATTTAGAACACTGTTTCAATGAGTCATGTTTTAGCAATGTCCTTACAGCGACAATATAAGAAAATAGTCAACAAAATCCATCCGTACGTTACAATTTAAACGTTCTATCCATGAGAAACTAGCATGACTGATGTTAGTAACGATGATTTATATTTAATCGTTTTAAACAAGATTTTCAACGGCATGCTAGTTCTTCTCGAGTACTGATGACATTTTCCGCACTCTACAGTCAAAATAAAAAAAAAATCATCAATAATTCTTTCTCGTGCTTTAAATAAACATTCTCAACAAACTCACTAACGATCACGGTAATGCATTAATTGTTGAAGTTTGCCAGACTTTACAATTATGCATTCAACGTCAAAATCGGTAGACTACAAACTACATCCTCCGTAAGTAATTTATTTTTATTTTAAAACCTATAGTACACAGTAAATAAGATTTTTTCAATTATGTATAATGAACATTGATGTAAACATGTTTCCAAATATACCCGTGAAACCAAACTCTAATGAATACCCAGCACAAAACCATTTAGTTATACTCGTTTCTTTAGTTTTTGCTATTCTGCTTAAGTTCACTCAGAACACTTTAAAAATACATGCTACGAGACCAACACACTTCTTTTATTCTTTTCATACCTCTGTGAAGCCTCACACTTGAGACATCGGTAAGAGACCTACCCACTTACTCCATTTACTCCTAACTCTCAAGAAGACGCTACACAAAATCATTTGTTGAAGACTCTCTCCCCTTTTTTTTAACTATTATTTATGTGAGATCTTCCTCATATGGAGACGCTAAACAAAATTGTGAATAATAAACTCAATCACTTTACAATGCTAATTTTGTTTTACTTCTGTGAGGCCGAACTTCTTAAAGAGAAGCCATACAGATTCTTCAACAGGTGACTCGCTCTCCTATCCCAACTCTCAAGGAAACCTCGAAGAAATCGCTACACGGAATCGTTAGTAAGAAACCAATTGACATTCTACACGTTGTTTGTCATTTATTGTACGTGTATGACATCTAACTCTCAACGAAACGAGATGCAAATTCATCGACAAAAAATACGTTACATTTTAATTCTTTGATACTTTTACATCTCTGAGACCTTACTCATAAGGAGACGCTATATAGAATCACTGTGATTTTCACTTATATATATTTATATATATATATATTTTTTTTTTTATCAATTCACTAACTCTTCCCATTTTTATTTTACTTCAGTCAGACTTAGCTCTTAAGTAGGCGTTACACATGTTTCCCGAAAAACTCAAACTTTGATTATTTGTTTTACTTTTTACATATGGCGACACCTAACTCTCAAGTAGACGCTACACAGATTATCGATTTGAAACCCTTTTTATTTTACTTTTCTGTGAGACCTAACTCATAAGACTCTCTCTCCATATTCAGTTTTCCATTCGCTTTTATCATCTGTGAGACCAAACTCTCAAGGAGACGCTACACAGAAGTCTTTTATTCACTCTGTTCATCTGTGAGACCTAACTCTCAAGGAGACGCTACACAGAATTCTCGAAAAAACTCAATTTCGTTTTTTTTTATTCACTCTGTTCATCTGTGAGACCGAACTCTCAAGGAGACGCTACACAGAATTCTCGAAAAGACTCAATTTTGTTTTTTTTATTCACTCTGTTCATCTGTGAGACCTAACTCTCAAGGAGACGCTACACAGAATTCTCGAAAAGACCTAATTTCGTTTTTTTTTATTCACTCTGTTCATCTGTGAGACCTAACTCTCAAGGAGACGCTACACAGAATTCTCGAAAAGACTCAATTTCGTTTTTTTATTCACTCTGTTCATCTGTGAGACCTAACTCTCAAGGAGACGCTACACAGATTATCGATTTGAGACCCCGTTTATTTTACTTTTCTGTGAGACCTAACTCATAAGACTCTCTCTCCCTATTTAGTTTTTCATTCGCTTTTATCCTCTGTGAGACCTAACTCATAAGGAGACGCTACACAGAATTCTCGTTTTTATTTTACTCACTCTTTTCATCTGTGAGACCTAACTCTCAAGGAGACGCTACACAGATTATCGATTTAAAGACCTTTTTTATTTTACTCTTCTGTGAGACCTAACTCATAGGGAGACGCTACACAGAAATCACGTGGAATTTCATTTGCTTTTGTCTTTTGTTTTTTTTTTGAAACACCATGTTAACTACGTCACTAGTTGTAAACTTACCGTCTGCTGTTTTTTTTTTTTCTTTTTAGCCCTCATTAAGTCCTCGAACATCGAAAAACGACTGGAAACACCATTCAAATTAACAAAAATTAAAAATCAAAACTCTAAAATAACAAACCATATTTTCCGTAAATTAACAAGTTTCGAACCATTCAAGATATCTTCGAATCCATGTTCTGTTAAACTTAAACCAACACACATAACGAATCTTTCTCTAAAATATTTAAATTCGCAAATCAAGATCTTTTTTTTTTTTTTAAATCAAAATAAAATTCTTCAGTCAATCCAAAACATTCAAACTTAATTTCCGTCCGATTTGAAATACACACATTGCTTTCGGTAAGCTCAAGCACTCAACATTATTCTTCCATTATATTCCAGTTGAACTCAGATTTCACCAACTTATTTCTTCTTATAAATATTTCTTTTATTGACCAACACTACCAAATGCAAATTTCGACACAGGTCTGGGTTAATAATTATCCTGTTAATGAACCAAAGTCAAACCTTATTGAATCCATTCCCGATTGATACTACCGTCTGCGCCATGTAGTGTTCTTTCTTTTTACACCAAAAAAATGAGTGTCCCTTTTCACTCAAACATGATACATTCACAACGAAATCATAAACTCACAAAACTTACCTTTCAGCTTCATTTTTTTCCCACGCTCCTGCACAAAAATCACAAATCTAAAATCTTTCCCAAAACTTCAGTCCATTCCGAAACCCCCCAAAACGTTTTCCGTTCAGATGAAAAAAACCAAACTATTCACATTCGTCCATATATATTTTCTTTTAAAACTCACAACCGAAACAATCCTCCGTCAAACAAAACACTTTTCTTGAATCACACGCCCGTATCACCTATTTCGTCCGTCCGCTCCAAGACTCGTTCATAAACTGCCCGTCCACTGTGCTTGCCGTTCTGCTTCCTCTTCACCTGCTCATTCATTCGCTTTTTGTTCATCATCCTTCTCGTTCTACCCATCGAGCCGTCGTCGCGGTCGTCGCAGCGCTGGAATACCGAAATCCAATGCTCGGGTTCGAATGGTCGATAGAGCTGTGCTACCTCCTTCACAGGTACACTCAAATGAATAAGAGTATGTAAACCAAGTGCTTTTGAAGTAAACATTTTCATCATCCAACCTATATCACTACACTCACATTCTTCGACATAAAAGCAACTGTTTACCATACTTTAACAACAACAGATACAACAAATTTACTGTTTGAAGCTTAAGACAAACTGTAAATCTCTATGCGGGTGGTCAGTTGGCCAACTATCAAATTTTCAAATAGACCGTTAAATCGGTGTACGATGCAAAATATCAGAGTGTTACGTCTGTTTGTCTGTGGATGTATTAATACATTTTATGTTTGAGAACTTATAAAAATATAAACAGAGAACATAAGCATTATGCATTACCTCATAGATGTTAAATAGCGTATCATCACAGACAAACAGACGTAACACTTCGAATATTTTTCGAATCAAATCATAGTCACGGAAACATGTTCGCCCAATGCTAAAAGGACTGAGTTTGGCCGACCATCAACTAGGTGGCGGTAGTGGGCAAACGTCAAACTCGAGCAAAAACGATGCTAGCGCCACGGGTGGTCAGTTGGCCAACTATCAAATTTTCAAATAGACCGTTAAATCGGTGTACGATGCAAAATATCAGAGTGTTACGTCTGTTTGTCTGTGGTATCATGGTCTTCATATCCACGTTTTTAAAAACAATGATTGTGAGGTCCTATAAATTTCAAAGAAAACAGTCTTATAAACATAAAGTTTGCATTTTTATCAGTGCAATCATGCACTGTTCCACACTCTTATCTTGGATCGCCAGTAACACCGGATCCAAAGCCACATCCGTGGCCACATCGTAGTCCAGCGCAACGGCGGTGTACTCACTGATGTCTTCTCCTTTCCCGTCTGCATACATACGATCAACTCGATGCGGCACATCCGGCACGGTCATGATCTAATAGAAGAAATTAGCGAGTTATTGATATGAACAGCAACCTACCAGCTCCCATTACAGTAGACGTTCGGTCGGTGCAAACGGTTTAACTGCAATGCTTTTTAACTGCAAGTCCGGTAGGTGCAACAAATTCGCAGTTATCGCACCGCCAAACGTCAAAATGGTGCGCCATGTTAGCCCAAATGAACTCTCGGATCACGTTCACGATTATTTTTTGTCGTTTGACAACTTATTGATATTTGTCAGTCGTTGCAGTTATCGAATTTCGTTCGCTAAGTGAAACGTAAACATGTTGCAGTTATCGAAAGTCTACTGTACTTACGTCTCAAAAAGTCCCCTACGATGGCATCCTTGGTGGCCTTTTATTGTCGTCGCGGTTGAAACCCGAAGTTTCCTCACACCCGACAATCGAATTTCCTCAAAAACCATACGTGAAACCTAACGTCGGACGTAGTGCGCTGGACAGCGGACCTGGCCCTCAATCCAGCGCACTGTGCCCGACATACGTCCGACACACGGTTTAGGAGAAACATCGATTTTCGCGTGTCAAAAATTCCGATTTTCAACTGCACGAACAATATTTGAACACTACAATATATTCATAGACAAACAGACGTATCACTTGGAACAAAATGCGATAAAAATCATCGTCACGAAAACATAATCGCCCAATGCTAATTGGGCTGCGGTTTGCAAACCCACTGAGTAGATGGCGGTAGCGAGCAAACGTCAAACAGAAGCAAAAACGATGTGAGCGCCATGAGCGAGAGATTTGCAAACTACGGAATATTTGAATAATCCGTTAAAAAGGGAAACGATGGGAAGTAAGTGATGTGTATGTCAAATGACATTGCTAGATAGCCCGCATAGAAAAATTCCATTTGACATAAAGTCCAAACAGTAAATTTTTCCTATCTGAAAAGGTTAGGTTTTCTCAAACCGTAGCTTTATTGTTGAACAATGTGAAACCTGGAGCTGTTGACTACAAACGACAGTTTGGTCAAACCATGACAGACAGTGACACTATATTGTAGTCTCCAAACATTGTTCAACTATGTGGCGATGAAAACTTGCGTAATATTGTTGCAATATGAGATCACCTCATATCAAACTGTTAGCCTCCACAGTAATGCGCGACACACGTACACCACTGCATTTTAATATAAATCACATTTGTTCAACAGTTTGGTAAATAGTTACACGCTTTTGTATATGTAAGAAAAAAAATCCAGCATGTTGTTATTGCATTTTCGCGAAACACATCAAAAGCTTCCATCTACGGTACGCAAAGTAAGCATCATCACACTTTGAACTCAGATAAATTAAAAATTCAGCGCATTAGAATGATTCAATGCATTTTCAGATTTTTCTGCACTTTTGCATCGATGGTCCTTATAACAGTTCCATACTTTGATGCCACTATAAAATTTCGCGTTTATTAGGGGCGATTTTTTCACCCTGGCTTAGGCGTTAAGCCAGGTTTAACTGTATGGGTAAGCCTGGCTTACCGGTTAAGCCGAGGTGAAGAAATCGGCCCTTAGAGCACCTTTAACGGTGCGCTTCTATACCTCGTTTGGCAGCCCTCCATCATTGCAGCAAACTTTATCGGTCGCTGCTGGATGCGCTCTCAAAATAGTAGCGCTATGGGTGGGTCGAGTTGTTGACAACAACGGGAAGGAGCGCACTACTTTTTACATGATTCAAAAACGCCGCGAGTTGGGTCGCGTCGCGTCGCGACTTGATTGTGCGACGTCCCGACAATTGGGTTCTTTAGGGCCCGCATAGGAAAATACAGTTTACCTTAGACTCCAAACAGTGAAACTTCTGTAACTGGTAAGGTTACATTTTCTCAAATTGTTGCATATCAGTTGAACAACGTGAACCCAGGCTTTTTGTAATACAGTAGACGTTCGGTCGGTGCAAACGGTTTAACTGCAATGCTTTTCAACTGCAAGTCCGGTAAGTGCAACAAATTTGCAGTTATCGCACCGCCAAACGTCAAAATGGTGCACCATGTTAGCCCAAATGAACAGTCGGATCACGTTCACAGTTATTTTTTGTCGTTTGACAACTTGTTGACATCTGTCAGTCGTTGCAGTTACCGAATTTCGTTCGCTAAGTGAAACGTAAACATGTTGCAGTTATCGAACGTCTACTGTATCAAAAACAGCATAAACAACCTACGTCATCTCATAATATCATTGCATTATTCCCGACTCTGTGTATTTTACATTTCATTCCGTCAAAATTGTGCATTATAAACGAATTTGAATTATTTTTGTATTTTTCCTGCACTGGTGAATTTTTGCATTTTTATTTTGAATTGGTGAATTTTTTCGAATGTGGTGTATTTTTAATTCACTTTTGAATTTATCGTGTATTTATGTACATTTGTGTATTTTTTTCAATCGTGCATTTTCAATGCAGTAACGCAGTACAGTGAATCGCCCCTCGGTCAACAACACAGCGCACTAGATGCGAAACAGTTGCGAAACTTGTGAACCAATAAAAAGGCAATTTTTGATTGAATCCACTTATCCGCGAGCGGTAATGGCGGCGGCGGGCATATCCAACCGGTTCGGATTTTGACGTTTGTTGGGGGAAAGTCAAAACAATTTCATTCTCCTCCTCACCCCTTCATCCACCGTTTGTTAGCGCCAACCGATTGCGATCCCCAAGAAACGTCAAAATTCGAACCGGTTATTTATGCCCGCCGCCGCCATTACCGCTCGCGGATAAGTGGATAGCTGTCTTGATTACAGTAGACGTTCGGTCGGTGCAAACGGTTTAACTGCAATGCTTTTTAACTGCAAGTCCGGTAAGTGCAACAAATTTGCAGTTATCGCACCGCCAAACGTCAAAATGGTGCGCCATGTTAGCCCAAATGAGCAGTTGGGCCACGTTCACGGTTATTTTATGTCGATTGACAACCTGTTGACATCTGTCAGTCGTTGCAGTTATCGAATTTCTTTCGCTAAGTGAAACGTAAACATGTTGCAGTTATCGAACGTCTACTGTACAACCAGATACAGTAGACGTTCGATAACTGCAACATGTTTACGTTTCACTTAGCGAACGAAATTCGGTAACTGCAACGACTGACAGATGTCAACAAGTTGTCAAACGACAAAAAATAACCGTGAACGTGATCCGACTGTTCATTTGGGCTAACATGGCGCACCATTTTGACGTTTGGCGGTGCGATAACTGCAAATTTGTTGCACTTACCGGACTTGCAGTTAAAAAGCATTGCAGTTAAACCGTTTGCACCGATCGAACGTCTACTGTAGACAATAATAGTTTTTTTTAATCTTTATTAGTACAGTAGACGTTCGATAACTGCAACATGTTTACGTTTCACCTAGCGAACAAAATTCGATAACTGCAACGACTGACAGATGTCAACAGGTTGTCAATCGACATAAAATAACCGTGAACGTGGCCCAACTGTTCATTAGGGCTAACATGGCACACCATTTTGACGTTTGTCGGTGCGATAACTGCAAATTTATTGCACTTACCGGACTTGCAGTTAAAAAGCATTGCAGTTAAACCGTTTGCACCGACCGAACGTCTACTGTACATACAAACATGATCCAAGCAACAATAATATTTATTGTTATTTATTTGTTACGAATTGTTTTTAAGCGTACAGTAGACGTTCGATAACTGCAACATGTTTACGTTTCACTTAGCGAACGAAATTCGGTAAATGCAACGACTGACAGATGTCAACAAATTGTCAAACGACAAAAAATAACCATGAACGTGATCCGACTGTTCATTTGGGCTAACATGGCGCACCATTTTGACGTTTGGCGGTGCGATAACTGCAATTTTGTTGTACTTACCGGACTTGCAGTTAAAAAGTATTGCAGTTAAACCGTTTGCACCGACCGAACGTCTACTGTAATTGAGAAATAAACTCTTTTTTAATAAAAAGTCCATGAGAACTTTGCAGGCATTTTTGCAACTATGTATTTAAAAACATCTTTAATTAATTTTTACTGATACAGTAGACGTTCGATAACTGCAACATGTTTACGTTTCACTTAGCGAATGAAATTCGGTAACTGCAACGACTGACAGATGTCAAGAAGTTGTCAAACGACAATAAATAACCGTGAACGTGATCCGACTGTTCATTTGGGCTAACATGGCGCACGATTTTGACGTTTGGCGGTGCGATAACTGCAAATTTGTTGCACTTAGTGGACTTGCAGTTAAAAAAAGCATTGCAGTTAAACCGTTTGCACCGACCGAACGTCTACTGTAGTAACTTTAAATTATTATAGAACTACAGTAGACGTTCGGTCGGTGCAAACGTTTTAACTGCAAGTCCGGTAAGTGCAACAAATTTGCAGTTATCGCACCGCCAAACGTCAAAATGGTGCGCCATGTTAGCCCAAATGAACAGTTGGATCTCGTTCACGGTTATTTTTTATCGTTTGACAACTTGTTGACATCTGTCAGTCGTTGCAGTTACCGAATTTCGTTCGCTAAGTGAAACGTGTGGTAGACGGGTCTATTATTGACAATCTCTATTCGGTATCTGCTACAGTGAATGCGCACTAACACTACCGCAGGCTCCGCACTCGGTCTGTCTGTAACTTTGCACTGCTCGGTGTGATCGGTCGTCTCGCGTCTTAATGGCTTCGTTCGAGTGACTTAGTTAGTTATCCGGAGTGATTGAAAAGATTGATTACTACAACCGTGGCGACGAGGTTAAAACGGCGGTGACATAGTTGGGAATTAGTTCTGGGAGCAAGGTATGTGAAGTGAAAATTAAAATTTGAAAAGTTCAACACCGACGCTTTGGTGAAATCGCGTGATAGACGCCATGTTGGAAAAAGTGAAAGTTGACCTTGAAAAAAAAATCAACGCAACGGCATCGAAGCTTCCACCCCCATTAGTGCTTCGATCACTCTTTGTTTTTTTTTATCCGTATCTGTTTTTGGTGCAAGCTAACGGATTGGGGGACGGAATAGAAAATTCTGGAAGCTCAAGTGTAAAAACAAAAGAAGAAAAATAATTAGAAAAGGTGACGCCCGAAACACCCCATTGATTTTTTTTCTGGTGGAATACATGTGTATTGGTGACGGCAATATTGCTATGAGAGTAGGCATATAGTGAAAGTTTTTTTTCTCGTACACGCAGAAAAAAGAGGCTTGTTTAAAACAATAAAACGCATGGTTGAACTGAGCAATTGCTTATCCCAAAGTTATATTTCTTTGTTCTTGCTTAGAGTTTATCGATCAAAACAATCAATTCCCATCATTCCATATAACGATGAAAACTTCATTTGTTTCAACAAAATGGGGACCATAAACATGGCCCGGATGCACTCACACATCTTTAAAATTCTTACCCCAACATCGCCACAACGAAGAAAGTGTTGCAAATCCATCATTCCAACTTCCAAGTGCAGTTTTGGCCGTGATGGATAACGCGCAGGTACTCAAGACAGCATCCTCAAAAAGTTGGTCGGTTTCGCTTTTTTGCCTTTTTTTATTCGTTCTCGCTTCCATCCGCTTGCCGAGTGTCTAAAAATAGATTTCCGAGCTGCCGCAGGAGCTGCCGTCACCAACACAATCACATTGCGGTTTTGTTAGTACCAAAAGTGCAGTCGTTTAAAATAATCTGTCATTTTATGTTGAAACTACCAAATCTCAGTTTGTTCTAACAAACTGTCAAAAATTTCGTCAAATTAAAATATTTGTATTACCAAACAATGGATAAAGTTCAGTTTAAACTAGAAATCAGTTTGTCGCTATAGCAAACTGAAAAATCGGTTGATTTGAACTAGAATTTAATTGTGTTTACAATTATTTTTTCTGCGTGTAGTGGTAACAAAACGAAGAATTCGAATACGTTGGTGTGTACTGAAAATGTAGAGAAAAATCTAATTTGAAAATGAATTGAAGAATGCTGCAAGCTTATCTGTTCCTACTGGATTATGAATGAGAAACAAGAAAGATGGGGATGATGCCGAAACCGATTGAATTCCGGTACATGAATGAAATACAAAACAATGTGGTGGTGAAGCAACCGATTGAATTCCGGTTAGAAGAAATCAACAAAAGTGGATTGTTGCGAAACCGATTAAATTACGGTTGAAAAGTGAGCTGTTAAGATGCCATGCAACTGATTGAATTACGGCTGAAGACGTTTAAGTTAGGGTTACCGATTCGATTCCGGTAAAATAAAAATTGAGTTCTGGGTGTTGCAAAACAAAAAAAATAGCTTTGATTTGTATCTGAGTGTGAATTAGACAGGTTCAAAAAAAAAAAAAAAATGAGTGATCGAAATAATGCACCATGATGAAAAAAAGATAATGTAGTGAACATATTGTATAGGAAACGAAAAGGGGTAACAGAGCTGATGATGCATTTTTGTTCTGTCGTTGTTTTATTTGTGTATAGCGATAACGCGACATCGTGGATAACAACAACGAAATGGAGGATATAATCGACGGCCAACAAATTGTACAGCAACATGTGCAGTTTTTCAGCCCGGCTTCATATAACCTTCCTCACTTCAAGTATAAGCACCTTCCGCCATCTGAGGTCCGGAACACTTGGAGTATGTGGATTAGGTGGTTCGAGAATGTCATGGCAGCGGCTAACGTGTTGGATGAGACAAGCAAGAAGGTGCAGTTACTGGCTATGGGAGGCATGGAGCTACAGTGTGCTTACTATAGGCTACCAGGTGCTGATGACGACGCAAACGAGGAAAATGATCGTTTTCCTTACCAGAATGCGAAATCAAAGTTGACACAGCATTTTTCTCCGAAGCACCACGACAGTTTCGAACGTTTCCTTTTCTGGTCAATGGCTCCACAGGAAGACGAACCTATTGAGAAGTTTGCCTCGAGGGTACAAATGAGAGCAGAGAAAATTTGTTTTGGGAAAACTGCCGTTGAAAGTCGTCATATTGCTATCATCGATAAGATAATACAATACGCAACGGGTGACCTACGACAAAAGTTGCTAGAAAGAGAGGTCTTGACGCTAGATGATACCACAAAAATCGTAAACGCATTTCAATCGGTGCGGTATCAGTCGGCCAAAATGAACGGCAACGGAAAGGAAAACCTTACAGTGAACAATGTCAAACGGTCATTTGGTAGCTCCAACACTTCTGTAGAAGACAGAAAGAAATGCTTGCGTTGCGGGTATAGGGCTCATTGGCCAGGCGATAGATGCCCCGCAGCAAACAAAACCTGCTTACAATGTGGAATAGTGGGCCATTTTCGCTCGGTATGTCGATCAAAGCAAAAATCACAGTCGAACGATGATTGGGTAAGTCAAACAAATTCTTTCTATTTACTTTATATTATTTGACATTTAAAAATTTAGGGTACCCGAAAACGTAAACAAAGTTTTACGACTACCAACGACAAGTTTCGTCCAGAGAAACGTGCTAGGAATGTTTTCAACATCAGGGATAATAGTGGCGATGAATCTCCGGAAGACTTACCGGTTTACAATGTGGGAAATGAGGAAGACGAGGTCATTCAATGCCGCGTTGGTGGGGTTCAGATCGCTATGTTGATCGATTCTGGATCTAAGCACAATCTTATTGACGATACGACATGGGAATTGATGAAATTACGAGACGTAAAGATAACCAACCAGAGAGTAGACACCGGTAAACGATTCTTAGCGTATGGCCGCATACCCTTGCAACTTGTTACAACTTTCGACGCCGAGCTAGAAGTAGATGATAACGGCGATTTATTGAAAACGACAACATCCTTCCATGTCATTCAAAAGGGACAACAGCCACTTCTGGGGAAATTGACCGCTCAAAAGTTGGGTGTTCTGAAGGTTGGTCTCCCGAGCACTCACTCTTCATCAGTCAGTAAGATTGAAAGTTCTACTAAGGCGTTTCCCAAAATGAAGGGAATAAAGTTGAACATCCCCATCGACAGAACTGTCCCTCCAGTTATTCAACCATTGCGACGCTGTCCGATTCCAATGTTGGAAAAGGTAGAGCAAAAACTGAACGAGCTCCAAGAAATGGATATCATTGAAAGAGTGATGAAACCTACATCATGGGTTTCGCCATTGGTTCCCATTCTCAAAGAAAACGGGGACTTACGTTTATGTATCGATATGAGGAGAGCAAATCAAGCGATCCAAAGGCTGAATCACCCACTACCAGTTTTCGAAGACCTAATAGCAAGGTTTCGCAATGCCCGATTCTTCACATCACTCGATATCAAACAAGCCTTTCACCAGGTAGAACTGTCTGAAGACTGTCGCGATGTAACTACCTTCATTACGAATTGGGGGCTATACCGGTATAAACGTCTACTATTTGGAATAAACTGCGCGCCTGAGCTTTTCCAAAATCTCATGGAGAGTATTCTTGGTGGATGTGAGAACACTGTTGTGTTCATAGACGACATTATGATTTTTGGAGAGACAGAGGAAGAGCACGATGCGGCAGTGAAACGAACGTTACATGTCTTGAGTCAATATGGAATACTCTTGAATGACCACAAGTGCAGATTCAAGCAACGGGAAGTCACGTTTGTAGGGCATCGGCTATCAGCGGAAGGAGTATCACCAAGTGAAGAGAAAGTCAAATCCATTTTGTCCTGCAGAGCACCACGCACAAAGGAGGAACTTAGAAGTTTTCTAGGTCTCGTAACGTACGTTTCAAGGTAAAAAAAAACTTGTTATATTTTTTGGAATATTTTAATAACTCGATACTGTTAGGTTTATCCCGAATCTAGCGACCGTAAACTATCCTCTGAGACAGCTTTTGAAACAGGAAAACCCGTTTGAGTGGAAAATGCAGCATCAAGAGTCTTTTGATAAAGTCAAAACGCTAATTGGATCCGTGGGTAGCTTAGGTTTCTTTGACCCGAAAGATCGTACATTGGTCGTTACTGACGCTTCTGGAGTTGGATTGGGAGCCGTTTTGATCCAATTCAAGCACTCTCAACCAAGGATAATCAGTTACGCCTCCAAAAGTTTATCCGAAATCGAAAAGACTTATCCACCTATCGAGAAGGAAGCACTCGGGATTGTATGGGCAGTCGAAAGGTTCAGGAACTATTTGCTCGGCATTACTTTCGAACTAGAGACAGATCACAGGCCGCTGGAAACGTTGTTTACTGCAACATCCAGACCAACTGCGAGAATTGAGCGTTGGTTGCTGCGAATTCAAGCCTTCCGATTCAAAGTTATTTACCGTAAAGGTTCGGCTAATTTGGCAGATTGCTTGTCAAGATTGGCAGCACATGTTGAAGATCCAGAGTGGACTGAGGAAACGGACATCTTCATCAGAAGAGTTATGGTACAGTCATTATCCACGCTCTCAACTTTGTCAGAAGGGCAGGGTTTTGATGCAGAAACAGAAGAAATGATCAGGTTAGTTCAAGAACTAGCGGCCATCGACATCGAAGAAGTAGTAAGAGCAACAACCTCTGACGAAGAGTTGCAAAAACTCGTCAAATGCATAGAAACAGATAGATGGGAACAAGAAGATCTGAAGCAGTATAAGGCCTTTCGATTGGAATTTTCGTACGTAAATAAGCTGATCATGCGAGGAACAAAGCTGGTCATTCCCGCTACGCTACGTTCAAGGATGTGTGAGTTAGCTCACGAAGGTCATCCAGGACAGTCGATGATGAAGAGGAGACTTCGTGAACGATGTTGGTGGCCAGGAATCGATTTGGATGCAGTAAAGTTTTGCGAGAAGTGCGAAGGGTGTCAACTAGTGCAATCAACAGACCCTCCAGAGCCCATGATGCGGCGTGCGCTCCCGGAGAAACCCTGGATTGACGTAGCACTGGATTTTCTAGGACCCATGCCAACTGGGGAATATCTGCTGGTTGTAATTGATTATTACAGTCGGTACATAGAAATCGAAATTATGAATCGTATCACGGCACAGGAGACCATTAAGCGCTTACGAAGAATTTTTAGAACATGGGGTCCTCCAAGAACAATAACGCTCGATAACGCAAAGCAGTTTGTTTCGACTGAGTTTAAGGAGTATTGTTCAATTAACGGCATACATCTTAACCACACTTCGCCATATTGGCCACAGGCAAATGGCGAAGTCGAAAGACAAAACCGATCTCTACTGAAACGGATGAAAATTGCTCACGCTATTCATGACGATTGGAAGGCAGAACTAGACAGCTACTTAGACCTATACAACAACACTCCGCACACTGTAACCGGGAAGGCACCAAGTGAGCTGCTGCAGGGAAGAAAGTTGCGATCTAAACTACCCCGCATTGACGATCTTGAGACAGTACCACCAAGCACCGATTTCAGGGACCGCGATATAGCCACAAAAGTTCAGCAGAAAGAGAGAGAGGATACGAGAAGGCGTGCAAAACCCAGTTCAATCGCGTCGGGTGATATTGTCCTCATGAAAAATCTTCTTCCATCAAGCAAGCTATCGACGAACTTCTTAAACGAGAAGTTTACCGTATTAGATAGAAATGGATCAAACGTGACAGTGCAGTCCAACAGTTCGGGAAAACAATATAACAGGAACGTTTCACATTTGAGGAGATTCAATGCTGACTCTAATTGGGCAAACGAAGAACCAACGTTGGAACCCGAAAACGATCCAGGCATCCGGAAGGTGGCAGAAAACGCAGCGCACCAAGAAACATCTGCAGTTGCTGTTCCCAACCCACTACCTGTTAGGAGATCGCTGCGTGACATCAGACCTGCTAACAGATTCAGTCCTTAAAGATAAGTATACCTTCAATGTTGATACTTTATTCTGAATCCCAAAAATAAATGCTTTAAAAATAGGTAAAAATAGGGGATGTGGTAGACGGGTCTATTATTGACAATCTCTATTCGGTATCTGCTACAGTGAATGCGCACTAACACTACCGCAGGCTCCGCACTCGGTCTGTCTGTAACTTTGCACTGCTCGGTGTGATCGGTCGTCTCGCGTCTTAATGGCTTCGTTCGAGTGACTTAGTCAGTTATCCGGAGTGATTGAAAAGATTGATTACTACAAAACGTAAACATGTTGCAGTTATCGAACGTCTACTGTATTGAAAAACAATCGAATCAATTAGTCACTAATAAAGCTAATGTTCACTTATTGTACGAACTATATGGGCTTGATTTCTATTGTAAAAAATAACAATATATCTACTGTGTTCTATCCACTTATCCGCGATCGGTAATGGCGGCGGCGGGCATACCGTCTACCCTCGTTGGTTTGACCGCACGTAATCTGAACACTTTTTAGTTTGACCCCGAGTTTGACCCCCTCTAATCTGCACATAGTTCAAACTAAAAATGGTTCAAACGTCATTCTGCTAATGGAACGGTGTGAAACGGAACGCAGAACCAAAACATAACAGCAAATCAGGTTGCCAGTAGTGTGTTTTTCGATGCTAACAGAGTTGCTAGACGTTCAAATTAAAAATGAACCCCGTTGGTTTGCATGAGGTGTCGTTCAAACCAACGGGGGTAGACGGTATCCAACCGGTTCGGAATTTGACGTTTCTTGGGGGAAAGTCAAAATAGTTTCATTCCCCTCCTCACCCCTTCACCCACCAATCGGTGGCGCCAACCGATTGCGATCCCCACGAAACGTCAAAATTCGAATCGGTTGGTTGTGCCCGCCGCCGCCATTACCGCTCGCGGATAAGTGGATTGTGAACAGTATACTGTCTATAGACAGTTCGGTCGGTGAAAACTGCAATGCTTTTTAACTGCAGGTACGGTAAGTGCAACAAATTTGCAGTTATCGCACCGCTAAACGTCAAAATGGTGCGCCATGTTAGCCCAAACGAACAGTCGGATCACGTTCACGGTTATTTTTGGTCGTTTGACAACTTGTTGACATCTGTCAGTCGTTGCAGTTACCGAATCCGTGTATGCCACTGTTTACAACTGCCGAACAAAGGCGCAAACGCTAAACTGTCATTTTCATAGGAGAACTGTCAAAGGCCCGAAAAATCAGCTGATTTAAGATGTCAAATGAAAAGGCCTATATTGTTCGCTAAGTGAAACATAAACATGTTGCAGTTATCGAACGTCTACTGTATAAACAGTCTCTACAGCGCACCACTTCAAAAGTTAGGTCCGACGCACGGATTTGGAGAAAAATCCAACTTCGCTAGTCGAAAACTCCAATTTTCAACTGGATTGATAATACAGTAGACGTTCGATAACTGCAACATGTTTACGTTTCACTTAGCGAACGAAATTCGGTAACTGCAACGACTGACAGATGTCAACAAGTTGTCAAACGACAAAAAATAACCGTGAACGTGATCCGACTGTTCATTTGGGCTAACATGGCGCACCATTTTGACGTTTGGCGGTGCGATAACTGCAACTTTGTTGCACTTACCGGACTTGCAGTTAAAAAGCATTGCAGTTAAACCGTTTGCACCGACCGAACGTCTACTGTATATGCATCCATCGACCAATCAGCGACGCCGATCACATCAACGGCACACCGCTCGGATGTCAAAACTGCTTCTTCTTTTTCCTTTATGCATTGATCAAAATACCTCTTTGAGTCCTTTTCAAATGATGCTCCAGACTTTTGTTTTTGAGCACCCCTAATTTGGCAGAACTGTCATCGTGACAGTTTCCCATTTTCCGCTCGTTCGTCGTCATCCGCGCTGATTGATTGTGAAAAGTTACATCACGCATGTTGTCAGAGAAAAAGTGCATCGTCGCGAAATTTCGCATCAACTTTTGAGTTCGATTTTCCGTGAAAAATTGGTGAAATTCCTATTTTATTCGCCGATAAAGTGTCCTGCTAGTGGGTGAAGTGATTCGTTTGCGTGCGTAAATCGAAATGCACTAGCCCCCGGGGTGTAAGGAGGAGCCTCAAACCCGGACTCGCACGCTTTTTTCTTCGTCTTCGTCGGGGTGGATTATGTCCGAATCGAAGCAGGTTTGTGTTGGAAAGAAGAACGGCCAAAATCCGTCTGTTGTCAGTCATGTTTTACGTTTTCATCTAAACTTAGAATAAGTTTTCTGTTCGTATTAGCTTTGAACTTATTTCTGAAGCGTAATTCTTGTTTTTGATTCCTTAAAAAGAAAGTGCTTTTTACGATTTTTGTTTCTTTTTCTTTCTGGCTTACATCACGCATTATATAGGCTTAGCTTAGCAAAACAACCGTGTGAAATCACATCCAGTATAAATTAATCAATTGTTTCCTTATCTCTTGCGTTTATTTTCAGTTATTTCTTTGAGTTGCCCGAAAAAAGAAAGTTCCTCAGAAGATCACGGCCAGCAGAGCTGAAGAAGAGGCATTAGGTGTGCTAGGCTGTGTGGATTTTGTCATTCGATTCGTACAGTGCACTGCGGAGTAGAAGTTGATT
>NW_026917474.1:0-25000 GCF_035046485.1 Aedes albopictus
GCACTTTTTAATTCGACGTGTGTCGAATAAGCTGGGTACGAATTAAAAATTGTCGTAATAAAACGTGTCGAACCAGCGGGGTAAGACGGCAGAAGAGTATACATACCAAATAAAAAGTTATTCCGACTTCAACTATATTTGATATTTAACAAACAATCTTTGAGTATCTTTTTTTGACCCATTCTCACCCCCAACGACGGTTTTGAATATTTTATCAGTTTGCCGAATAAACATGAATATTTTTGTTTCAAACGAACGCAATTTGTCTCCGTGAAAGCATAATAATGGTGTTTTACCTATTTTTCTTAATTATCATAATGATATTATACATATTCCCACCACTATTGTATCGCATACCCTATTTACGGTTTTAAGTGACAAGCAACTTTGACTGTGTCCCCGAGATACATTCTAGTTTAACATTTTTTTTTTGCGAATCAGTTTTTGAGTTTGTGTACCTGCCTCCGAAATACTTTGCTTTTTCGTGTCAACACGGTTGAAATTTTCCGTGTAAAAATTGTTATTTCAACCGCTGCGCTAGGTAACACGTCCAACAGCAAGAAATATTGATCAATTTCTGACAGCGGAGATGGCCTTCTCTGCCACTATGCTACATAACATGTAGCCTGGAGTATTGACTGGAGTTTAGCATTTGTCGCAAAAGCAGCTCTCGCGTTGTTAATCCATGCATCTTTGTCAAATTTGGAGTTATCATCGAACACCATTCAACCACAGAGAACAGACGTGGTCAAACTATTGGGGGGGGGGGGGGGGGGGGCAAAGCCTGTTTATTCTGATTTTTTGTATGGGAAAATTGAAAAATCGTCAAATATTGAGGGGCAACTCTATGCCCTCCCTAAAGGTCCCATTAGACATGACAAATATTTGGCCAAACAAGCCCAACAAATGACCAACACAACGTAAATCATGGCAAGCAACCCCGGATGAATGTCGGACTACCATGGCAAATATTTGTCATTATGACAAACAGTCTAATGGCCCCTTAAGTTGGCGCCTATTTCAGACGTCTATGATTTCTACCTTGTGTAAAACTTTGTAACGATCATATGGCCAGTAGTACACAGGGTCAAATATTTGACAAGGAAAGAACTCAAGAAACAACATCAGTTTGACACTAATGAAAATTTGATCGAGTCAAACAAGATGTTTGAGCATTGGTTTCTTTTCGGACAAATATTTGACCCTGTGTACTAGCAGCTTATCAAAATATGTCGTTATGCTCCCGTTGCGTGGCGCTAGCATCCCATCACTTACATGATCGTGGTGTAATTTTTGTTTCCAGTGCTCGCCGTATTTGGCATTTAAGCACTCTTGTCGCTTTGTGGGTTAGTGTGTTTTTACGATGAGAACTGCCACCGTGTGGTCAAATCGAATTTCTATGTCGGGCAGTCTCCGTTGGTGGCATTAAGGTACACTTAAATTCTTTACACAGGATTTCAACGTATTTTTGTTCGAGCTTAAATGTCTGTTCTCGGTGATTCAACTTTCAAGGTATTGAAAGCTTTCAACTATCTTCACTGAGACAGCCCAGCTATTGTGAAGTTTTAAAGGTTGATCTTATTCATTTCAAACTATTCAGTCTTGCTGGCGTGTTAATTTTAAAGTACCAGCCAATGCAACCCATAGGCAAGATCATCGAACTTACTTAATGCGCCTTGTTGACCTGTTGAGTGCAACAATCCTGTCGGGATGTCGATTGATGATCCCGACTAACTAATCCAGTGCTTACTTACAGTATCAAAGTTTGACACTTTAAATGAGGCGATTCCCTCAAGAAGAGTATTTTTTAATGTGTTGTAATTGAAATAAATGTGTTTGGTACACCCGTCTGTTTCAAGTTGAAAGAGAATTCAGAAACAACAAAACCTGTCAAAAACATTTCAAAATCTAAACTAAAATCTAAACAAAGTGATGGGGCTTACCCGTTTCTCGTCGAAGGATTTTCCACCGTCTGGTAGCACCCAGACGATCAGTGCACGATGAAGATTACATACGACGATGTTTTATTCCCCTTTCCTTCACTGGAATCATGTACATAGGTACAGGGAATAGACAAAATGATCGGGACAGGCAAAATTATTACTATTAAAAAAAATTCAGCTGTATCTTTCGAAAAGTGTATCAAATCGACACTGATTCTTCTTTTCACACATTTTCTATTTCTCTTCATCGATCCTCTCTTTGTGTTATTACGGAAAGCGTATTAAGTTTCCCAATGATTTTTTGGTTGAAATGTGAAGACGACGACTACATCTTGCTCTAGAAACAAAAAGAATAATAATTCTGTTTGTTTGGATCAGGTTATTAGCGAAAGAGAGAATCGACGAAGAGAAATCGATCAAGTCAGTTAGGCCCTTAAGAAAAATCATTGTCGAAATATTATTAAACTTTCACTGTAAGTTGATCAACTATAGTTGAGTATCAGTGTTCAAAATTTGAAAAAGATCGGGCTTTACACGAAGTTATAAAGAGCATAGAAAAAGATATAATTATCCGATAGCAAACTTTGAGCTGTTATATTTCCGGATTCAATTAACCGAATGCAATGAAACTCTGATTATTCATGATTTACTTAATGAGCTTTAAAAAACTTTTGACTTAACTTAAAATTGTTAACACGGAAGAAAATTAAAGGGATTAGTTTACACGGCCCGACAATTTGTTTTGCCCAGCTCCAAATTTCACCTTTTCTGATTGCTCCCGACTAGAAACTCATAAATCTGAAGTTTTGACCCTCCCCTCTCCCAGGCATTGATTTCAAGTTTTGAAAAATCGAAAAATTCCGAGGTTTTTCGATCGCCATTTCGGCTAAATGCACGATATCCAAAAGTTTCTCAGAAAACCACCTCAAAACGAATTGTTGTTGAAAAGAGGAGAGATAGAGCTACTATTCACCATAATAAAAAGTTGGGTCGGCCATATTGATTTTGGCCACGATCTTGGATTTTTATACCAAAACATTATTTTCACCATGAGGGCAACCACCGATTTTCAAAATTTTTGCATCAATTGAATGCTGAGGCATTTATACATAACATATCAAAAAATTAGAGATGTATTTTTTTCCTATCAAAAGTTATCTGCAGTTTTGTAAATTAAGCCACGTTTTCTCCATACATTTCCATGCGCACCGGCAACGACATACAACAGCATCCGAATTTATACTGAACGGAAGCTTGCGGTGAAAATTACTATTCTGAGGGTCAATTTAAATACACAACGCCACTAAATTTGTGCAGACTGATTTTCGTTTCAATACCGCAGAATTATGTTTTCAATTTTACCATGGGCTCGATTTTCAATTAAAAAAAGCTTTTGTTGGCAACCGGATTTGAACCAAGAGAACCTTGACATCACCAGGCTCGCACGCTACCACTCGGCTGTCGAACCGGTTGATGTGAGAAGAAACAAAACGCACACAAGAACCGTTGGTGGATCGATGATCATGTTTTGCCCCTCTCTCTCTCTCTTCTTGGCGTAACGTCCTCATTGGGACAAAGCCTGCTTCTCAGCTTAGTGTTCTATGAGCACTTCCACAGTTAGTAACTGAGAGCTTCCTCTGCCAATGACCATTTTGCATGCGTATATCGTGTGGCAGGCACGAAGATACTCTATGCCCAAGGAAGTCAAAGAAATTTCCTTTACGAAAAGATCCTGGACCGACCGGGAATCGAACCCGTCACCCTCAGTATGGTCATGCTGAATACCCGTGCGTTTACCGCCTCGGCTATATGGGCCCCCCATGTTTTGCCATGGTAAATTTAAAAACATTGTTATGCTTGTCATTACTACAAGCCGCTTTTCAGTGTACGCCTGCACTGTTTTTGACTGTTTCTCAATGATGCGGGCATTGTTTTCATAACTTTTATAGTCTTTTGAAAAGCTTAAACCTTCAGCTTTCCATTAGTGGACTCAGAATTTAAATTCGTGTTCGTGAACACTGCGAAATATCGCTGCATTTATGTAAATGGATGGCACCGGGCCCAGTGCGTATAAGTGGCAGGATTTACAAAACGGCAGATAACTTTTGAAAGAAGAAAAATACATCTCTAATTTTTTTATGTTATGTATATATGTCTCAGCTTTCAATTGATGCAAAAATTTTGAAAATCGGTTGCCCTCATGGTGAAAAAAATGTTTTGGTATAAAAATCCAAGATGGCGGCCAAAATCAATATGGCCGACACAACTTTTTATTATTGGAAACAGTAGCTCTATCTTTCCTCTTTTCAACAACAATTCGTTTTGAGGTGGTTGTTGGAGAAACTTTCGAGTTATAACGGTTTAAGTGAGCCACCATTTGACCAAAATCGAGGGGTCTGCAAAAAAAGTTGTTGCTCAAACTAACAGGGGATCCATCAATTTGAGTAACCAAATGCATTTTTCTTACTTTTTAGCGTGGGCTTTCAGAAAATCGGCACCTTTAACAATTTTGAAGACAAGGTGTAAATAGTGGGCCGGTCTCAGCGAGAATTACCCATATCCTTCCCCGCCACTTGGACATCGATCAGCCATGATCGAACAGGCGCTGTTGTGAGCCGCTCCTACTTCAGAACAGACGCTCAGGTTTGCAGAAGCAAACCCCCTTCCAAGTAAGCCTCTGACCAAAGTTTGCACTGGAGTTTGTTACTTTCATCTTCCCTAAGGTTGCTCGCAGGGAGGCAGTTATAGAATTTGGTGATTTCTATGGAATCTGCAATATGCAAATACCCAGCATTCACCATAGTTTAAAACAATGAACTTTCATCCACGGTCAGATACGAACAGCATCTAGCTTTGTGCAACATTTAAAGTAAGTTAGCTTGAGTTTTAAGCAAACAGTTCCCGGAAAAGGACACTGTAAAAAACTTCTTCTATAACGATCACCGGAATCGTTTCTGGTGATAAATTCACAGTGGTGGTTATTCTTGCGATAATCACTTTCTGTCCGCGCCGTCGTGAGTCACAGGTCACATTTCTTCCTTATAATAAGAAAACGTGTGCTTTTCAATAACCAACGCGACTGATCCCGGTAACGATATATTTTCTACTAACTCGGTTGTTCAAATGTAAATTCTATATAGTACAGAGTTTCTACCTTTAGTGCAGCGAGAGTGTTACTCATGTTCTCTCTCGATCATCCGTTGAGCAGATAACCGGTGAAGAGTGGTTCAAAGAACAAAAAATATTGCGATATCTGCTAACTGTTATACATACTATTCTTAACAGACACTCTGCCCAAAATTATCCTAAACTTTAAAACTGACATGTATATTTTCTCTATCGATTTCTAATTGACTTTCAAGTCTCCATCATTCGAACGGTTGGATATTGAGCAAAGGATTGGATCATTCGACCATGGCCCGTTTATCGTTAGTGTACCACCAAAGGAAGAAAATAAGGCAGCAGATGATGTACAGGACATAATTAAGCAAATTCATAATCGAAAAGGATACTCCAATCCAACACGTTCTGTAGACAGCGAAGAGGATAAATCAGAAGAAGTGGTAATGAAAAAATGTACACCTTACAAAAACCGAAAACCTTACAGAAGTTCACAAATGTTTTAGATCACACGAAGACCTCGAAGGCGTCTACTGAAGCCGATTGGTACAGATTTCAATCCAAATAAATCTTACGTTATACGACATGCCAATGGAAATCTTACATATATATTCCCAACAAATTACACCACTGCTCGACCTAGTAGACGTACTACGGTTCCGGTCCCCACTGGTTAGTTATTCTTAATTTAAGCATTCGACAAAATCAATCTCAGTCTTCATTCACAGATCCTCCAGCACAATCAAGAGATGAATATCCAGCAGAGCTGATCGACAAACTCATGACCATTGAAAGATCCAACTTCGAAGGTGCCTTTGGAGAGGATATTGTTATTCCGAATGGAGGAGATTCACTCAACAGACGGTCTGACACGCCAGATGAACCATTCCTATGTGAAAGCGAACAGCGGGTCTTTCATCCTATGACAGGACAGACAAAGGATAATGCAACGGTCTGGATCGTCAATATCAAAGACTACAAACAGGGGGTTCGAATTGAAATATGTCGGTGAGTTATGACTTGGGTAATCCATTGCAAAGGCAGACAAACTATGTAGTTCCTTGGTCCTAGCTAAGCATTCCTTGAATTGTAAATGTTATCGTGAAATTTGGAACAAAACCGATCAAGTTGAAGAGGGCGAATTGTTGTTGTCCGTAAATTGAGAGTTTTTTTTTATTTTTTTTATATTGGATTCATATTGGGTAATAATATGTTTTCAAAGTAAAATTATAAAAGTTCTATTACTCCTAAAAATATACCAAAAGAATTTTATGTTACTAATTCCAGTTTTATTCGGGTCTGGTTTTTCATATCCTTCCTAAGTGTAACAGTAATAATCACAGT
Organism: Aedes albopictus; assembly: GCF_035046485.1. Classification (NCBI taxonomy): domain Eukaryota; kingdom Metazoa; phylum Arthropoda; class Insecta; order Diptera; family Culicidae; genus Aedes; species Aedes albopictus. The sequence continues at coordinate 6,408 of NW_026917474.1, forward strand.
AACATTTTTGACTACCTAATATAAACCCATGTGAACCTTTATTTGCCAATTACGAATTTAATTTTAGGGCTTGACTTCATTTATTTCCACTTAATTTGTTCCAACTATGTATATTGTCCGTCTAATTTGCAGATTTCCAGGGGAGCCATGCCGGTACTGCGACTTCGCTACTGTATGCAAGCAAGTTCACCATTATAGAACATTGGTAGCGGTAGACAAAAACACAAACACAGTGTATAAAGAGCAAATTTTGTTACCAAGTGGTTGTAGGTGTGCCAGGCTTCAGCCGTGAGCTGTAAACCTATTGGTGAGAACAAAAATCCATCGCGGACGACGGAAAATTGCACTCCAGTGATTATTACTACAAAGATCTACAACACTTTTAAAGTATGAATAAAAAAAACAATGGAGAATTATTATTGTGTTGATTTTTAATTTTCAATATACCACACTCAGATATTCATTCTGTTAATCGATCGTAAAACATTTATTTATCTACAGGTACAGTGTCACCTAGATGTACAAATAATGATATACATAACATGGTTTTCTGACGAAACTAGTTTGAATGATTCTTGCGACGCTTGATGGATTGAATTAAACTGTGCGAGTTGTGGTGGAGTTCTCTGAAAACTATGATGTTTTTATCTAATTGCTTATCGACTGTAGGCTTGAACTGGTATAGGGAGGGATTCTCTCAGCGAAAACAAATTTGCCTCAACTTCCGACTGTTTTGGCTTATTTCAAACCTTCTTCAGGGGATTCTTAAATAGAAGGGGGGGGGAGGTTGGGGTACGTATTTATCTTGCGAGTATGGGGCAGGACCTGTCCCCAAACATTGGGGCGGTAGATTAATGTTTCCTAGGTGCACAATGCTGGCCAATGTAGGCATTTCAAACAATGTCTAAAACCTGCGCATTTTCAAGTTCAAGGCCAAGATTGTACCAAACATCTTTAAAAAAAACACCAAACTCGGTAAGGCATCTTTTCCCGCCCGTCAATCTCGAAGGTGCGAGAAACACTAACAATCACTGAACGGAATGGTTTCGCTTCCAAATGGTATGCTGTGAGTCATTCGGAAAAACTCATTGCGCATGGCCGGAATTCAAATTGCAAAAGAGAAATGCAACTAGTGTGATGAACGGGACAAACTGTGATAAAGGATGGTCGCGGCTTTCTCGTTTTATCTCATCGAAGCACATGGGGGATATTGTGAAGTCACTCTGTGTTAGCGAAGGCAACCTGTTGATATCTGTTGATGTTGCAGCTCAGTTGCTACTGGAGCCCACTCGGATGACCAAATGATTGTAAAAGTTCGAAACTTTTATTGCGTAAGAGTAATTTTTCTATAGCATGCCTGTCTATGTCTATTGTATTGATTTAATTCTTTCGAACTATATCACAATTTCACATACAATCAACTTGCTTGCCGCTCTAAAAGCGGCGCTATCCACGCTCACTCAATGCTCGCCATATCGCGCTTCTCCTGATCTGCCCATCGTGCAATCTGTGCTCTGCGCCTCTTTTAGCCAACCGGCTCAGAAAAGAACACCAATTATATGCAGGATTGGCGATCGGCATTCCTACAACAAGCCCTGCTCACCGCGTCCTACCAGCCATCTTTTGGATGCTGCATTCGCCTTAGAGTGCAGCGAGGTCGTGGTTCATCATTCGCCGTCAAACGCCGTGGCCGTACTCCTGCACACCACTGAATATCGTTCTTGGCACGCGACGCTCAAAAACTTCGAGTGCTCGCAGGTCCTCCTCGAGCATGGTCCATGTCTCGTGTCCGTAGAGGACCACCGGTCTTATAAGCGTTTTATACATGGCGCATTAATGCGGGGATGAATATTTTTGGACCGCGGCTTCTTTTGGATCCTGAAGTAGGCCGGACTTCCACTGATGATGCGCCTTCGGATTTCACGGTTCACATTCATGTCAGCCGTCAGTAAGGATCCCAAGGTAGACATTACTACAGTCCAGACTCATATAAGATCACTGGTCGGGGGGGCGCAATAGGAATCCGCTTTAGCGCCAAGTTGCCAACTAATCATATGAACCAAAATTCCAAATGGTAGATCTTTTCAAGCCCTAAGCGTGGTTGAAGAGTAGGCATTAGAATCCCTCACTTTGTCGCAGTCCTCGGCGAGATTCGGTTGAACCCTTACGCAGTTCCGCGCATTATTGCTTTGATCAGCGTGGTAAGCTTCCCACGGAATCCGTCCTAGTCCATGGTATTCAAGGCATTTCTGAAGGATTAAATCCAAATTTTGCCGTACGGTAAAGATCTGGTTGGTTCTCGACCGGGTGTCGATGAAACCGGCTTAATAACTACCCACGAACTCATTCGTATCAAGTTATAGACGGCGGAATAGGACATTGTGGACGGCATCAAATTGGTCTGAATGGGGCATTTTACTTCCTTCCACTTCTTTGGTAGTTGTTCGGTTTCCCAGATCCTGATAATCATCCGGTGGACCATTTTTCTAGACCTATCTTGATGAATTCAGCTGCGATACCAAAACCATCCTCACCAACTGCTTTGTTGATTTTGTGCTGGTAAATGGTATCGTTAACTTTCCTCAGCGCGGGAGTTGGATCATTTCCGTCCTCTGCTACACTCATGTAGTCGTTTCCTCCGTTGCCTTGGTTTCCTGTGATTACATACTTCACGTCATTCAGATGCTTATTGAAGTGCTTCTTCCACCTTTCAATCACTTCACGTCCGTCCGTCAGGAAGCTCCCAATTTTATCCCAACAGATTTCGACTTGTAGCACGAACCTGATAAGAGATTTAGAACTCACCTGCAAACATTGAATGTTCATGCAATGGTTGTAGGACAAAAGGTCGAAGGTCAAAAGGTCTAAGGGTCAAAAGGTCGAAGGGTCAAAAGGTCGACTGGTCGACATAAAAAAATACCTAGGACAAAAGGTCGAAAGGACAAAAGGTCGAAATGTTGAAAGATCGAAATTGAAAAAAAATACTAGAACAAAAGGTCGAAAGGTCGAATTGAAAAATGGATGAAGGGGAACAATGACGATGATACAGAAGATCAAAATAACCATAAATATTTTATTTCCTCTTCCTTCTTACTTTACATTCTCACTGCAGCTAGACCTGCAGCTTATCTTTTCAACTTAGGGTCTGTGTCAATAGGAAGCAATCAGTGAAGTACCAGATTGAAAGTAGTGAGCTGGATTTTTGTATGGTGAGATGATCAGTTCTCCATTTCTGTAATGAAATGGTCCAAACAGCGTGGGTTATATGATTTCTTGACTAATTTGATGCTATTTGAGCAAAAGTTTGGGTATCTGTGATGTTGTATTATTTATTTCTTGCAATTTCAACAACACAGCTACCCAAAGTTTTGCTCAAACAGCATCAAATTAGGCAAGAAATCATATAACCCACGCTGTTTGGACCATTTCATTACAGAAATGGAGAACTGATCATCTCACCATACAAAAATCCAGCTCACTACTTTCAATCTAGTACTTCACTGATTGCTTCCTATTGGCGAATTAAAATTAATTTTTACTTAAATTTGACAGTTCAATACTTAAACTTGACAGTTTTCCTAAGGAAATTATTATCGAACTGTCAAGTTTAAGTGAAAATTAATTTTAATTCGCCAATTGACACAGACCCTTAGTGTTCTTTTAGCACTTTCGCAGTTATTAATTAAAGGGCTTTCTTTGTCTGTCATTGTATGAATTTTTATATTATACACTCCCGTTCAAAAGTTTGGGGTCACCCCCTCAAAACATGTCATTTTTTTGGGCCCATATCTCCGCCAATTTGCGTCCGATTTCAAAACCCTAGGTTTCATTCAAAAGATAATAAATCAAAGAAACCTTGAACATGATTTAAGAGAAAGTTTTTCAAAACATTTTGTATGTAAACTTAACCCAAAGTTGCCAAATTTTCTAAAAAATGAATATAAACTTACGGCAGTGTCGCTGGAAGTTGGGTCGACCAAATTTTAAGATGAGAGCGGTAATATGACCCATTTTCTATTAGCTTTCAACTGCTTTTTACAGAACATAGCTAAAAAATCTAGAAAAAAAGTTATTAAGTAAATTAATCCTTGATGTCATCGACCAAAAGTTTGGGGTCACCCCTCAATATGATGTATCGGCCAAAAGTTTGGGGTCACTTTCGTAAAACATGGAAAAGTGATTTGGTGATATCTTCGTCATCTATAGTTCAATTTTAATTATTTTTGGCTCATTTCAAAGATAATTCACTAAATTTACGTTTGATGTCTTCAACTTAACGTATTTAACGATTTTTGTATATAAAAATGTTATGTAAAGTTAGCACATTTTACCACGCTTCAAAAAATTAGGCAACTTTACGTTATGTTTTAAGCCAAGAAGAATTAAAATTGAATGAAAGATGACAAAGATATCAACAAATCACTTTTCCATGTTTTACGAAGGTGACCCCAAACTTTTGGTCGATGACATCAAGGATTAATTTACTTAATAACTTTTTTTCTAGATTTTTACGCTAAGTTCTGTAAAAAGCAGTTGAAAGCTAATAGAATATGGGTCATATTACCGCTCTCATCTTAAAATTTGGTCGACCCAACTTCCAGCGACACTGCCGTAAGTTTATATTCATTTTTTAGAAAATTTGGCAATTTTGGGTTAAGTTTACATACAATTTTTTTGAAAAAGTTTCTTTTAAATCATGTTCAAAGTTTCTTTGAAAGATAATAATTTGAATGAAACCTAGGGTTTTGAAATCGGACGCAAATTGGCGGAGATATGGGCCTAAAAAAATGACATGTTTTTGAGGGGGTGACCCCAAACTTTTGAACGGGAGTGTATGACAAGCATACACTATTCCTAAGAACTCAACAATATTTCCAGACCGGAACGGGATCCAACCTTTAATTTCAGTGGGTTTTTATAATAGTTGCCGATTTGCTGGTACTAGTTTGTTGTAGTTTGCTGCATGATTCATTTGAACAATTATTGGCGTTACTACTATTATTTTCTTTTATAGAATTTAGCCTTTTTTCAAAGATAAGCTGTTCGTTCTAGTAATGCTTTTTGGCAGTTGTTGACATTATTACTATAACTTTTTTAAATAGAATTTTGCCTTCTTTTAAGGTTCAACTCACAATTTATAAGTATTGGTGAAAGCGCCTACTGACTTTACAGAGAGTAAACAAACACTCCTGCACGCGGATGTGCAGATGAGGCAGGTTCGTTAGTGCATTTCATTTGTCTCTTTCCCATCTTCAACTTGTTTATCACCGCTGTGCATATGACGCAAGAAATATGCACGCATAGGCAATGGGAGAATAAAAGAAACAGCAAATCAAGGAAAGCCACACCATGTATGTGCACTACATGGAAGTAAATACCGCGCCGGTTGGAAAGTGAAAAACGATTTTGTGTAGTTTTCGCGATTGTGTGGCTATCGCCGCGGACTTTTTCGTGATGTAGTAAATATTATTCCATTTCTGAAGCCGGTGAAACATTTTACGCTTCGATTATGGAAACAATAACGTTTCGAGAGGCAATTAAAAAGTGAGACTGTTCCCGGTAAGATAGTGCTAGTGAAATGGTGCGAGCTGGTGTGCGTTGGGGGGGAATTTGGAAAAGATAGCGCACAATTTATAAAATAGCAGTTTTGCAGTGAAATATTGTGAAAATGTTGTGTTTCTTGGTCTCAATGAAAAGGTAAGTGTCCTGAGCAAGCGTTGAAGCAAATTTTAAAATAACTCGATATCAGATAGTGGTGAAAATTCGAGTATTTCTACATATTCAATTGAAAACTCACACATGTGAGAAAATTTGGCAAGCATGTGTTAGAAAATCCAAACTCAATTCCCCCTAACCTAGGCTGTTCTTTCTAGTAGTGCTTCTTGACATTTTTTGTCTACTTACTAATAATATATTCGTTTCTAAAATTTGGCCTTTTTTTGAAAAATTGGTCGTTCTTTCGAAATACAGTCACAGGGAGCATTTAAAAAAAAAACTCGCAATATTTTTTTTCAAAGTGACAAGGAGATTTTCAATTTGGTGTCCAAGTACTCGCCCAGCAACATTTCAGATCATGTAACAGGAATCGCATTAGTCCTTAAGAGTTTTTAAAGTAGCATAGATATGAAACAATGAATTCAATTATTAAGTAAACTATTTCAAATCATGTTCTTAAGTTGTTTTTTTGTTTAATTTTTTTTGTAGTAACATATTTACAGCTATTGGCGTGACCACCATTATTTTTTCCTATATAATTTTACCTTCTTTTGAACATAGGCTGTGTTTTCTAGTAATGCTTTTTGATAAATTTTAGCGTACTTACTAATAATATAATTGTATATAATATTTTTCCTTCTTTTAAAATAGGTCGTTCTGTCTAGTTATACTACCACAGCGATTATTTTAAGTTTGAATTTAAATGTGTCCAAAGAGATCTCCTACAAAGATCTACTTAAATATCAAAAGATGTGAAGATCAACGTTACGTTTTTTTTAATAACCTCAAGTTCAATGTACTTATTAGACATTGCATTTTTGATACTTTATACGTAATTTTTCTATTCGTTTTGACCATTTCTTTTTATTCCATCCAAAACTCATATTGATTGTGAGTGACGCAATGCGAAAAATATTTATGGCGTAAATCATCGCGCTGCAGGTACTTGAATTAATTCGAAATCCGCTTTTCGTACCTAACGAATCCTGGCCTTTCAGTTTTATTACTTACTACAGCCTTCGAGCCTTTGACCTTCCAACCTTCTTCCTCTCGACATTTGGCCTTGTTATTTTTTACCTTTCGATCTTTTGACCCTTCGACCTTTCGACCTTTTGTACTAGTTATTTTTTTGTTATTTCGACCTTTCGACCTTTTGACCGCTTGTCATTTCGACCTTTCGACCTTTTGTCCTAGTTATTTTTTTATTTCGACCTTTCGACCTTTTGACCCTTCGACCTTTTGATCCTTCGACCTTTGTCCTTTCGACCTTTCGACTTTCGACCTTATGACCTTCGACCTTTTGACCTTCGACCTTTTGTCATAGATCCCATGCAATAGATCGATTCCTCTCTATTTTCGATCGAACCTTGATGCAATAAATGAAATATAGGGGAAAAGCGGGTAACACCGTCAGGGTGGGTAAGCCCGTCACCCCAATGATTTTACCAGAAAACAGTTATTTAGTAGCTTTTTGGCCACACGCCTTATTTGTTTTTACCATTTCTACTCTTTCGAGGCAAATGAGACCAAAATTGACCTGTCAACACGAAAAAAATAAACAAAACAAACGCACGCGTCATTGCACCAACGGTGGATGTAATATTTCGTCGGCAGAATTAAGCTTCTGGATTACAAAAGAAGTTGCCGGAATTCACGTTCATAAATCATGTATTCTCATTTGTACTATTCTTTAGTGCCAAGATTCATTGAACGGTCAGTTTCAACAACTATTCAGAAATTACGGTGTAATTTAAGAAAAGTGGCCTTTTCGGGTAAGCCCGTCATTCATCGGCGGGGGTAACACCGTCATGCTCTTCGGATAACCGGGTGTTTGTTGAACTGGCCACGCAACTACAAACCGATGACCAACCGGGGAGATTTCTATAGGGGTCGTCCATAAATGACGTAGCAATGGGGGGGGGGCTGCTGTGGGGCGAAGAGAAAAACTAAATTATTTGCTAACTTATACTAAATACATTGATGGAACAAATTGTGCATATCTGTAACGGAACCAAATAGAAAGGAATTTGTCGGTAGGTAACGACAAGAAGAGGACAACCGAAAGGGGGGGGGGGGGAGGTGCGACGACAGACAGGGCTAACGACAAAACAAAAGGCGGACAACGACAACAAGGAACGTACTACATCAAACTCTGACATTGACACGTTTCAAAAACTGGTAAATGAGATCCATGTATTCCAAATCAAGGACTGCCAAAACTTCTCTAACGGGTTTCTGTTGTTTTCCTCGGACCCGAAGAATTTCATGCAGCTCAGATCTGACTCAAGATCTGACCTCACGATACTCATCACATCCCCACACGACATGTTCGATATCCTGGTAAGCCACGCCGCAGACACAGATATTGCTTTCCAATAGCGGATAGCTAAATATGGAAGGTAGGTACACTCCCGTTCAAAAGTTTGGGGTCACCCCCCCAAAAACATGTCATTTTTTTAGGTCCATATCTCCGCCAATTTGCGTCCAACTTCAAAATCCTAGGTTTCATTCAAAAGATAATAAGTCAAGGAAACTTAGAACATGATTTAAAAGAAACTTTTTCAAAAAAATTTGTATGTAAACTTAACCCAAAGTTGCCAAATTTTCTAAAAAAAATGAATATAAACTTACGGCAGTGTCGCTGGAAGTTGGGTCGACCAAATTTTAAGATGAGAGCGGTAATATGACCCATTTCCTATTAGCTTTCAACTGCTTTTTACAGAACTTAGCTAAAAAATCTAGTAAAAAAGTTATTAAGTAAATTAATCCTTGATGTCATCGATCAAAAGTTTGGGGTCACTACCGTAAAACATGGAAAAGTGATTTGGTGATATCTTCGTCATCTTTCATTCAATTTTAATTCTTCTTGGCTTATTTGAAACAAAATGAATGATACTTACTGCATAGACATTGAACCACACATATTTGTTGAAATTTACATACTACAACTTAACGTAAAGTTGCTCATTTTTTGAAGCGTGGTAAAATGTGCTAACTTTACATAACATTTTTATATACAAAAATCGTTAAATACGTTAAGTTGAAGACATCAAACGTAAATTTAGTTAATTATCTTTGAAATGAGCCGAAAATAATTAAAATTGAACTATAGATGACGAAGATATCACCAAATCAGTTTTCCATGTTTTACGAAAGTGACCCCAAACTTTTGGCCGATACATCATATTGAGGGGTGACCCCAAACTTTTGGTCGATGACATCAAGGATTAATTTACTTAATAACTTTTTTTCTAGATTTTTAGCTACGTTCTGTAAAAAGCAGTTGAAAGCTAATAGAAAATGGGTCATATTACCGCTCTCATCTTAAAATTTGGTCGACCCAACTTCCAGCGACACTGCCGTAAGTTTATATTCATTTTTCAGAAAATTTGGCAACTTTGGGTTAAGTTCACATACAAAATTTTTTGAAAATTTTTCTGTTAAATCATGTTCAAAGTTTCTTTGACTTATTATCTTTTGAATGAAACATAGGGTTTTGAAATCGGACGCAAATTGGCGGAGATAAGGGCCTAAAAAAATGACATGTTTTTAAGCGGGTGACTCCAAACTTTTGAACGGGAGTGTATGTGCGTTCAACAAATAGCCGACACATTACACGAATGAAATCGCGGCTTAAATCCAATCCTTTGAACCATGGCTTCTTCGACACCTGTGGAATGATGGAGTGCAACCAAGGCATAAATATCACAAGGCAGGCTAGTAACCTATGTAAACATCTATTTTGGATGTAATTATGTGACGTCGTTCTTATCGTTTTTCAAATTGGTGTGGAGTACTAGATCACATATGAACGATTTGAATTACGTCATCAAAAAGCTGTCAGATTTCGAGAATATATCACCTTGAGTGTTGCCAGTTGATCAAGGTCTCCTGACGGACCAACGCAAAAAAAAGTCACCGAAGGTGGCGCTATGAAATTCATTGTAGATACCGAAACCAGTCGAGTCATCGGTTTTTGAACCATCTGTAAAGAACTGTCTGTCCCCGCTGATATGCCCGAACTTACTTGCAAAAAATGGTGGAATACCTACGGAACGAATAGGTTCTGGTATGCCGGTGATCTCATCCTTCATGGATAGATCAAAATCCACAGAAGAACTGTCGAAGTCTGAGAAGTTATCACGATTGGTGTGAACCGAAGTACACACTCATAAAACGAGTTTGGGGGTTCTGTTCGAGCAGCTTCTCCAAGTTTTCTATGACCAACGGATTTACAACCTCGCATCGGATGAGAAACCGGAACGACAACTCCGCAAAGCGGTCGGTCAGAGGCTGTACACCAGCAAGTACCTCTTGTTACTTGGCGGGTCGGAAGGACCACGCCTAGTGAGCGAGACTCTTAGGGTCGGCACGTTTCGATGGTCAAGAACCCAAGTAAAACACACTTTGAGCTTTTTACTTTTTATTATTTTTTCAAACTTACTATGTGTGTGGAGTGTCGGGGTGTAGTATGGAACGTTGCGGCCAGCCGGAAGTGGAGCACTGGGTGGATTTCCTACGGGTTTCCAGGGCGTTCGGTGGACCACCGGGACTTGGACGGGATGACGGGGTGCGCGGCACAACCTTCGCGCTTGAAATTACCGCCGGGGTAGCGTGGTGGGTGATGTCCAGGGGTCTCAACGGGGGATGCCGAGGTCTACGGGTGTTCACGGCACGTTCTGGGCGTCGGAGGGTCCTCAACGACAGGCGGGATTTCTGGCTGTCCGGGAGAGGCACTAACCGAACGAAAGACGTTGTTCGAGCCTCCTAGGTGGCGGACGAGATGCCTTACAGGTGTTAACGGGCCACGGGTGGCCACTACCAGGCTGAATGGGCCTACACACTAAGAAAAAAATCACCCATTTCGGTAAGGTTTTACTGAAATCTCAACCGTTAAGTTTGTTTTACAGGAAAAATTCGGTTAAGCTTGCAACTTCTACCGAACTTCGTTAAAGTTTGACAGATAAACGATAACATATTACCGAAATTTTGTATTTTTTACAGAATTTCGGTAAAATCCATTAACGAACGCTCAGCGGTTGAGATTTCGGTAAAAATTACCGAACGCGATTAGCTGTGTATGATGATGGGTCCTAAGGAAAGTGGGGTTATACACAGGGCTACTACTGGGCGTCTCACTAATTGCTGAATCACTCTTTCAACGGCTGAACCATACCTGATTCGATAATTCCTGATTCACAAATCACTTTCTCTTTCGACTAAATATTCAACTATAACTTTAATTTTAATTCGATAGATCAACGGTTAAATTGATTTTGGCGGGCGGATATCTCTACTAAGGAACTGCCTCGAGAGGTTTGAGATGCTGTAACCTTGGTTTGCGTTGATGGATTGAGCTCAATTTTTGACACGGGACTACTAATACAAAATATGCTGAATTTTACGTATACAAGGTATAAAAAGTTTTCGTTCACAGGTTTTGGCGTGGCAAGGCGTTCAAAATATGCAAAAGTGATTGGACAGCGGCACCCGTGTAAATCAAAGGGGCAGCGTATCAACCACGAATAGATGTGCCGTACACGGAGAAATCAAACTACCTAATTTTTGGGTCGATTTTACTCAAAGCTGAGTATATCGAATAAACTAGTTACCCAAAATTAGGTTGTTTTCCCTCTTTCCCCCACCGATGTTGTCAAAAACAAACAGAGATGCGTCTACCCAATGGGGGTCCTTGAGCCCAATAAGCCAATTTTGAGTAAATGTAGGTATACTCAAATTTGGGTCGAATGAGGGGGGGGTCTTGGGTTGAATTTACCTACTCTTAAGTATATTCTTTTGCTGGAGGTAAAGGCAATTTACCTAGCGTGAGTTTAATCGATTTACCGTAATCCGGGGTATCATTGATCAGCGGGGTAACATTGATCGGCTTGACCCACCTCATGAAATGTTCAAACAAGCATTTTACATTGAATCAGTTTCTGCTATGGAATGGTATATCGTAATCTGCTATCATTTAGCTATTAAATGACATGCAATTTATGAAAATTGAATTTCATAAACATTGAATTAAATCGATTTTTCCATAACTGTGTTTCGTAGCGCAATGAGATACATTGTCAAACATTCATGCTTGGCGTGAATACTAGATACAATATGAGGTTCGAAATCACTGTATTACTTCAATATGATATCCTGGAGTTGGATTTAATAAACGAAACTTTTATGAAAATGCTATTTTTCAGTAAAATATACGATTTATTAAAAGTCGGCTATCAATTCCTTAAGCCATTGCCTACCTTTAGGCGTTATTCGTGGTTTAGAGGATTTTAATCCTAAAATAACTTAAAAAGTACATAATTTGTAAGAATTTGGACTACATATTCGAAATCAGCGACCCAGAATTTAGTAAGTAAGTGTATTTTCAACACAAATGAACATTGATCACTGACATGATCAATGTTACCCCAAATCAACAGAATAAAAAATTAGATGTAAAAACTTATTTAAACATGTTGTAAAGTTTTACAATACTTTTTCGAGTAGCTTAACGCATACTCAGAGGGCCAGTACTTGTTTTAAAAATATAAAACATGTAACGTTTGCTTTAACAAGAGAATTATTCAAGAAAGATAGAAAATTCTGATCAATGTTACCCCGGATTACGGTACTCAAAATTGGCTTATTGGGCGGAACTATGGGATTGCGTCAAAAGAACTCAATTTTGGGTAGTTTGGCGATTCCGTGTAGTCCACATGAATTTGACATGTTTGGGAAATTGACGCTTTTGGGCACTCTGTTTTAATCGATTCGTACTGTGGTGCGTGGAAGAAATGACAATAAAAAAAATCTCGGAGTGCGTTATGGTTGGTGAGCCCCTCATATCGAAATATCGACGGAAAGCTTGACGAATTTCACCCCTAATTGGATTTAAGCGTGTAGTTGGTCCAGATTGGTCACAAGATGGCCGCACTCAAAAGCTTTGTTAGTTGCGCCATCTATTCATCAATTCTGTGTACGTACAAATCCACACATAGGTGTCGCACCATGCTGTGCTATATTTGTCACCAGATGGACTAGTGACAGTGGTGAGTATAAAATCGCCAACAGAGTACATTAGCGAGTCATTTTTCTGGGTGCAAAGGAAGCACAGACAAGCACTGGCAAACCACGCGTTTAATTATCTGTAATCTTGGCGCGTGTATCATTTCTTTCGCGTTTGACGTTATAAAACGTCAATAGCGTCAATAAACGTCAATAGCGCCAGCTGCTCGAATTTTTGCTGGTGATAGCACAGGTGATATAAAGTGTCTCGAGTATACCAAAGTGGCGAATCCTTGTCGTTTTGACAGGTCTCCTGCTCGATTGGAACTATGGGGATGACACTAAATCGACTGTTCCAATTTTGACGTTTCTCCTCTTTGTTTTATCCAGGCTCGTTAAGGTGATAGTGATAAGCGTGATAAGCGATGGATTTTTAGAAAAAAATGTAGATGTTACAGACGTCTATGTTTCAGTGCGCGTAGGGGCTACATATTTATTTATAAAAAAAATCGGATCTACCAAATTTGCCAATATCAAAACATGCCAAATTTGAGTAATCATTTTTAAGAGTGTAGACTTTATTCTTCGCCTTTTTGACACAAGATGTCATCTAATGGAAGCTTGTTAAGCGCATTCCACCATCTGTCCATCATTTTTTATGAAAGTGAAAATTTAATCATAGGTAGGAAAATTTTTAGCCGTGCAACAATTGGCGATTTACCCTAGTGGTATTATGAATGGCTGTTTCTGGCTATACAGATGGATTTGTGCTATGAAGTGCTATGAAAATATTGACTCGCTTGCTTACAATGTTGCGTGCAAGTCATCTTTAATCGTTTTATTGACACCGATCGAACCGCGGTAAAGAAATTCTACACACAAAACGAAAAATGTGTGGAATGTGATAGCACAGACAAACAGACGTATCACATGGTATCACTTGGAACAAAGTATGCTTAAAATCATCGTCACAAAAGCATAACCGCCCATTGCTGAGGCTGATACAAATTTTATTTTGACTTTTTGTCTCCCCTTCCCCTCAAACATTTTTGGCTGGGTTTTGCATTTTGAGGGGGCAGATAAAAAAAAAATATTTATCAAAATTTCGGGTCGTGCTCGTAATTCTTTAACAAAGCCGATGAGTTTTAAATATTTTTCAAATTATTGACGATCTTGCGCCAAATACGACGCGGCACAGGCAAACAAAATTGTCCCACCACAAAATATGCACACCGGTTTCAGCATACATTGGTTGATGTCGCCGCTACAGTTTTCCAGTAACGGAGCGTTATTTTGGGGTGGTGTTTCGACTAATCGGTTTGTTTATGCACTGTTTCCTTTGTTGTTGGATGTGTGAACATTGTGCTGTCAAGGATTGAACATTTGCACGATCGTCGCGAAATCCTTGCAAAGCTCAATAAATGGTTTATTATTTTTATCCCCCCCCCTCGACCAATCAAAGAGTGGTGGGACAAAAAGTGAAATAAATTTCTGTAACGGTGTAATTACTCATTGATTACGCTGTGGCGGTAGAGAGCTAACGTCAAACAGATGCAAAAACAATGTGAGCACCATGATCGAGAGATTTGCGAACTGCAGAATAATTGAATGGTTAAAATGGGAAACTATGGGAAGTGGGTAGAAAGAGATTTTTGTTTGTCTGTGGTGATTAGTGTCAAATAGGTAGCATGAATATAAACTGAGGAGCATATCTGGACGAACATTTGAAAAGGGCCTATCTGCTTTTTGTAAAAAAAAACATGTTTCTGTCTCTGTAGGGCCCATCTGCATCCACCCACGCACATCAACACCCTTATCAGAAAGAGTGTTCTTCAAGCTATCTGTTAAGGGTGTTGATGTGCGTGGGTGGATGCAGATGGGCCCTACAGAGACAGAAACATGTTTGTTTACAAAAACCAGATAGGCCCTTTTCAAATGTTCGTCTTGATATGAGCCATTTTACGAAGTGAAAATAATGTTGATGATGATATTGCTTTTCACGGGTTAGGACGCTACCTCCTGTCAAAATTTCATTCATAAAATCGGCTCGAAAAATGGACTATTCTACGATTTATTGATAAGAAAAGGGAACGTGACTTTATTAGTCCTGCCCTAAAGGGTGCCAAAGTGTGTCTCATTTACTCACAAGAAATTGCTAAAAACCAACCAGCTGCGATGCGGCCATGTTTTTGAAGTCATCATCTGTTTCAGGTCAAACATTTGATTTAGGCGTAGTTTACGAGTGATACTTTTTCTTTAACAAAAAAAGTTCATTGCATCCCCAATTGCGGCCTAATTTGAACACGTTTTTATTTATTGTAACATATTTCAACTAAGAGAATTATATTTTTTCATAATTCTTCTAGTATTTTCGAAAAGTTTCTTTTTTGTTGTGGAAAATATTACGCGCTTTTCAAGTGTTGGTCCAGAAAAGTTTACTGTTTACAAATTTTGCTGTCAAAATGGGGTTCAACGCACAAAGGGGGTCAGAGATGTTGGCTCGCTTTTTTACTGTGGGGTAGTATTTGGATGACAAGTGGCTGCTAAAAACTGTCAAATTTAAAGAAAAATAAAGAACATTTCTGGCAACATATTTTAATCGGTCATTTATTATTTAAAAGGATCTGTTTCTTCGCCTTATATTTCGAACATTATGGCGTCATAGTCAGGCTTTCAGCAACTTGTTCAGCCTGGGCTTGTTAGGGGAATATCTCGAGTCGAGTCAAGTACAAGACACTGAAGACGACCTTACAGTTGAGGTCAAAATACGTATCTGTCAAAGGATGCAAATTCTTAGTGGAATTCAAAGGAACAGTACTTAACCCGATTTTCGTTACACTTACTTATCTTACTTACCACGAAGACCAAATTCTGGCATCTCCGATCCCCTTCCCCTCCATTATTTTTGTCCGAACATATGTACAAATAAAATTAATGAAAATTAAAATAAAATTAAATTACTGACATACGAACATATCTATCTATACATAAGTTACCTGATTTTGTCAGCTCCTTTCCGGAACACATTTTTTGCTCCCCTCAAAAATTTAAACAGACATTCATACTTTTTATCCCTCTATGTTCGGCCTTTCAGTAGTAGTTTGATGATGATCTTAACTGAATTGGTCAAAGTTTGACCGTTAGATTGTGAGAACAAAAAGTTCGTCGCAAAATTGGGCTGGCAAAATCGGGTCCGTACTGTATATATATAAATGCAGTGGGACCGTGCATAACTTACGAACAGATGGTCCGATTCGGGTCGTCTGAGTTTTGTTCTGTTAGTTCTCACTAAAGGAAGGTTTATGAGGCAAAAAACATGAAAAAAAAAATAGTTCTTGAAAATCAGGTTTTCATACATTATGAACGGCGACTTGGACTTGGCTAGGGACTTGAAACGTAAAAAACGCAGTAGGCAAGACAAAGTTTTTCCGGGTACAGTGAACATATAACATTATTGTGGAGTGCCGACTTTGGTCAATCTCTCCTTCCTTGCCAAAAAAAATGTCTACGCAATTTATCAACGACCCCTAACAAAGCAAAGTCAACCAGGCCGAACTTAGCAAGGAGAAAATTAAAATTCAAATACATAATGCTTGATTAATACCAGAAGATTTTTGCCTTTCTCGTACACTAAGTGTACTGGAAAGGCTATATGTTCACTCCAAAAATGACTTTTCGATAGAAGGCCCGGAGGGTCGAGTCACATATACCAATCAACTCAGCTCGACGAATTGAGGTGATGTCTGTGTGTATGTATGTGTGTGTGTATGTATGTGTGTATGTGTGTGTACAAAAAAACTCACATCACTTTTTGGCAGTAAACCTCAACCGATTTTAATGACCGACGGTTCATTCGACGCGGAATCTGGTCCCATTGTTTCCTATTGAAAATGGTTTGGATCGGTCCAGCCGTTCCGGAGATATGGCCATTTAGGTGTTCCGGAACGGTACCCCAGGAAGGGACCAGATATAAAAATGAATCAAACCTTTGCATGCGACACATCAAACCACGGCATTTTCGATAATCTGATGAGCGGTAAGCATAAAAATAGTCTAAGACCATATCTGAACCGGTAGTGTTCCGGAACCGGTTCCGGGTGTCCCGCCGGAAGTGGCAAATATCAAAGTGAACCAAACCCATGCATGAGACACATCAAACCACGGCATTTTCGATAACCTGATGAGCGGTAAGCAGGAAAATAGTCTCAGACCATATCTGAACCGGTAGTGTTCCCGAACCGGTTCTAGGCGTTCCACTGGAAGTGGTCAAATATACAATTGAACCAAACCCATGCATGCGGCACATCAAACCACGGCATTTTCGATGACCTGATGGATAATGAGCAGAAAATTCATCTCAGACCATATCTGAACCGGTAGTGTTCCGGAACCGGTTCTAGTCGTCCCGCTGGAAGTGGCCAAATATACAAGTGAACCAAACCCATGCATGCGACACATCAAACCACGGCATTTTCGATGACCTGATGGATAATAAGCAGGAAAACCATTTCAGACCATATCTGAACCGGTAGTGTTCCGGAACCGGTTCTAGTCGTCTCGCTGGAAGTGGCCAAATATACAAGTGAACCAAACCCATGCATGCGACACATCAAACCACGGCATTTTCGATAACCTGATGAGCGGTAAGCAGGAAAATAGTCTCAGACCATATCTGAACCGGTAGTGTTCCGGAACCGGTTCTAGGCGTCCCGCTGGAAGTGGCCAAATATACAATTGAACCAAACCCATGCATGCGGCACATCAAACCACGGCATTTTCGATAACCTGATGAGCGATAAGTAGGAAAATAGTCTTAGATCATATCTGAACCGGTAGTGTTTCGAAACCGGTTCTAGGCGTCCCACTGGAAGTGGCCAAATATACAATTGAACCAAACCCATACATGCGACACATCAAACCACGGCATTTTCGATGACCTGATGGACAATGAGCAGGAAAACCATCTCAGACCATATCTAAACCAGTAGTGTTCCGGAACCCGTTCCGGGGTTCCCGCCGAAGTGGTTAAATCTGAAAGAGAAACAAACCCGTACATGCGTCACATCAAATAGCGGCTTTTAAGATTACCTAATGAACGGCCAGCAAGTGTTTCGGAATCGGTTTTGAGTGGCCGGAAGAGGCCAAATATAAAAGTAAACCAAATCCAGGCATGTGACACATCAAATCGTAGCTTTTGCGATAACCTGATGAACAGTTAGCTAGAAAATAACCTTACGTCACACTAAAGACAACTGGTAGTGTTCCGGAATTGGTTCCGAGAGTCCCGTAGAAATTGTCAAACCCTGCATGTGACACCTTCAATTTGCAGCGTTTTTGGTTAACCGATGAGCAGTTAACAAGACAATAATGTTAGACCATATTTGGTTCAGTCGGTAGTTACCCGGAATCAGATCCGAGTAGTAAAATGTAAAATTTAACCAAACCCATGGATGCGGTACATCAAATCACGACCAGTCTTGTAAACATTCGACACTTTTTACTACCTTCATTTCGTTGCCGCAGTCGGGTGTCAGTCGGTTTTGTTACATTCGTGCGCTATCATTACCTCTTACCTACACACAACACGAGCAGTAGAACGAAGATCAATAAATATAAGAAAGGGTCAAATCAATGTCCTCTGACACGATGACATGTGTCTAATTCTAGCTTTACGCATAGATTTTCAGCCAATTCCTATTATGAATTGCTGTTATGAATGTTAATATTAGTTTATTATTGCATGTTGCATTGAATACGACACACAGATGGGCAACATAGCTCTTATTATGGAAGAAGACAGGAATAACAAAAGCCGAACCGTCTCCCGAAGCCGCTATCGTGGTGAAGTGCATTCGTTTGACTTTTTGTTTCGAACA